>NW_008677378.1:28899-51287 GCF_000695815.1 Acanthisitta chloris
CACTTCAGAAACATCCATTTATCATCATACTCTATATATAAAAGCAGTACTTTAGCTACTTACATATTAACCAAGTTTAGAGCAAAATTCATTAAAATTAGAAGGTCTGCAGTTAGATCTTGCAAATTCAGGTTATTTCTCCTCTGCAAAGCTTCATCCTAAATGGGTCTTTATTTCAATCAAATATCATCTGTTAATAAGAGTCATGAATTCCATCTGACAAACTGAGGGTGGGCTGTCTCTGTCTCAATATCCCATATTCTGAACAGAAAACTACAACTAGCTATTAGGATGATGCATTTTTAGTAGCATAAGAACCTGAAATACTAATGCTTGAGAGAAAGAATTAGCATTTCATACATAATAACTTAAAAACTAAGAAAAATATTAGCTTACATATTTACTGGAAGCATGCAGGCAATCTTTATTACCATCAGTTAAAGTTTCATCACAGTGGTTATGATTTTTAAATGCATTATTATCATAGTTTAAGTTGATATTTGGGTCTTTTTTTCCTGAAATGATATAGGATTTGGATAACCAAAATGAAAGAACTACTAGAAGATTCTGGCTCTTGCTTTTAAAGAAGGGATCTTATCATTAACGGCCTTAGTCCGTAATTCAGTGGCTTCTCCAGCCTTGGCTGCAGCACCATTCTTAAAGACACTTAAGAACATGCTGAGCCATAGTTCAGAATAGCAGGCCACCTCAGAGGCTTGCTTAGTGATATGCACACAGTGCCACACTAAGTATACATGAAAATAATGGGGCAAATTTTCTCAGGCAGAGTTTCTGTCTCGAGTAATCCTAGAATATCCTAAGCTAGAAGGGACCCACATGGAACATCAAAGTCCTGGCCCTGCACAGGGCCGTCCCAAGAATCACATCATGTTTCTGAGAGCATTTATTCAAATGTTTCTTGAACTCTGGCAGTCTTGGAGCCATGACCACTTCCTCGGGGAGCCTGTTTCAGTGCCCAAATACCCTCTCGGTAAATAAGCTTTTCCTACTATCTAACATAAACTCCCCCGACACAGTTTCATGCTGTTCCCTCAGGTCCTGCCACTGGTCACCAGAGAGAAGAGTAATGAGTATTTGTATACCATAGAAGGGAACTATCAGCAGGTATCACACAGGAACTATCACACAGGTGAAAAACTGAGAAAGCTCCACCAGCTGGGCTGGTGAGTGTATCTGACAGATGCAGAAATAAACCCTTCCCCTGACCTACTTCCCTGTGCTGGTGCTAAATAATGTTTTTCAACAAAGTATTCTTACGGTTTTATCCTATAAATATTTAGTCAGATGTTGACCCATCAAAACAGTCCATTTGTATGTTTCATCATGGTGGAAATGTTTAAAGGTGTGTGTGATGACTCCTAGATTACTAAATTACAAATTCCTTATTTCTGCCTTAAAAGTTGTTCAATTTTATCTATAGTTCAACTGAAAATCATAAAACATGCAGAAAAAATAAAATCATTTCCATCCCATTCTATTTCCATATGTTATGGTATGCACATGATAAAATTCAGTTTGGGGATGGCAGTCATAAATCAACATCACGCTCCCTGGAAAACTCTGTCCTTCACAACTTTCAGTGCTTTCTGGAACAACTCAGCATAATTGTGAGAATTCAGAAAAAGATGCTCAATTTCTGAATGTGGAATTACCACTCAATATAGTGTTATTTCACACAATGTTGTCATGTGGAAACATATGTAGAGTACAGCAGTACGAGAAATTTGGCTAGATCCCATTACTTGTAGATCTTAGTAACAGCTCTCAAAATACCAGTTTATATGTACAATAACTTAATGAACCATACAGTGATCACTTACAGAGACTAGAACTGGAGTTGGCAAAATGGAGAAGAGGAAAATATTATTCTTGCTCAGCCATAACTGATGAGTTAACACAGAGAAGCTACAGAGACAACACAGCATTTCCCCTGGTGGGCTAGCTGTTTGTTCAGAATAAAGGTTACTGCCATTCATTTGAATAAAATGGACACGGTATGTAACTTAACTGTCAGGCAAGTCACAGCTGGATGGTACCTTTGTTGAGAATGCTAAGATATAAGAAATATAGGACTAAGGAGATCTGTTTCATAGATACCAGGTAACCTCCTGAAATATCTTATTATCCCAAGATAGTATCAAGCTGCTGTTAGAATAAGCCTGGTATTTTGCCCTGAGAAACCCTGCCATGAAAACAATCACAAATATATACTACCTTTCAACTGAAAAAGTGCTTGCCTGGCCTGCCATGCACTTTCTCCAGACACTTTACTACACTGATTGAAAAAAATATTCTAATACTATGTCTATGGGGGCACATCACGGAGACTGATTTACTGAGCACATCTTATTTGGGGACTTGATTTGTTCTTGCTCTAAATGCTTTTCTGGGGCAACACACCTATGCCCTGATTCTTTAAATACAGAAACAGGTTATGGTGCATGAAAACAGAACAATCTTGTCCTAAATACGCAGTTTCTCTAGGGAAAAAAAAGAACAAAACCAAAACAAAACCACAAAACAAAGAAACCAAAACCCAGACAGCTGCTGCATTCACAGTCCTTTCACATTGACTTTACATAAAAAGAAGGAACAATTTTAGAAGATGAAAATTCATCCAAGTTCAAGTTTAATGATGTAATGACTCTGGGGTTAGACCACAGCAGTTTAACTGCTACGGAGTCTTAGTATTTCACTCACAGGCTTTCTGCTCCATATTTTGAACGAAAAGCACAAGACAGAGTGCTTTTTTTCACCTTTCCACTGAAGTGCTTTTTTTGTAAGTCCTCATTTTTTTGAAGGTGTGGTGGCCAAGTAATTTCACAAATGGAAAAGGCCAAAATAAAGTAGTCCAAGTAATTTTGCTTCAGGTCCCTCATGCATCTTTAATTACATGATTTTTATTGTGTGTTCTTATATACCATGATAACTATATGAAGAATCATCATGAAAATAATTCCATGAAAATATGATATTACAAACTGGGGTTTATAACTACATTTTCACACTGACAAGTCTGCAAATTTGTTTGCACGCTTTTTAACCTGAGCAGTATAATGAACTTTGTCTCAACCATATTCCCAGTAATCAAAGCATCCAAGCCTCAGGCAGATATACCAAAACCAACAAAGAGACAGCAGCAAAAAACCACTAGAACAAAACAACAAATAAAAACCCCAAAACAAGAGGAAAGGATGAATTCAAAGCCCAGGTTTTATGTTACACTACAGACCAGGGCTCAAATCTCAAAAGCCCTCTTTTATTCCACAAAATAGGAACAATGACATGTTCTGGAGCTGCTGTTCCCTCTGAAAAAGATAATATAACAGGTTTCTTTGTTGGTAAATAAGGAGAGCCTATTTAAATATTTGGACCAGCTGTAAAGAGATGTGCTTTCACCTACCGGTCCCTCAGTCTGGGCAGGGAAAATTAGAAGAAGTCTACACTGCTTGTTTTGAAATGGAGGCAATTTTGCTGTGCTTGCTTTCATCTTCCCTATAGATCCCAGAGGGACTGGAAGTAGCACTACTGGTCTGAATCCAGGACAAGCAACCTCTCAAACTTACTTTCAATAATCACAATGGCCAATGACCCTAAACCCACCATGTTGTCAATGAACTTTTCTTCCTATTCTTTAACTTTCTTTCAGTCTATAGATGAACTACTCCTCCAGTCCCATGGTAATGTTGTTCCTTTAATGATCTTTGGCATGAAAACTTGTCAAAGCCTTTTTGAAAATCCAAAGTATGTATTTTGTCCACATGCTTACTAACATCCTCACTGCAACTATTCCTGTATACCATAAACAAAAGTCCCATGAAATAAAAAGGCATGCCAGGACTTTTAAATCTGCCCAGGAACTGAGATTTTTCAATCATATCAGGAGATAGGCATGGCAGTTCTGAGACAAAGCAGCATTCCACAGAACTGCTTTTACTTTCAGATCATCGCCAGTTGTAAAATTTACCCTCTTTCAGTGTAAATGACATGACATTCTCAATGACATGAGAATCAAAGCATAATTTTTTTATAATTACTCTTAATTTCATTAAGCTTTTAGAACAAAAGGAGGACTGTGCTGGGACAGAACAGGCTGTCACTGCCAGCAGACACTACATTGCTAGGGTCAACATATAAGAAATGTGAGAAGCATACAATGATGCTTCACCTGTGTAAATCCTCCCAACAACATGCTATATATTTCCAGAGGTTGCTTCTTAGGTGGTTTCAAAATATTGTTTAACGTAACTAAACATTATTATTTTTCCCAGTTCATAAAATTTTCCCCAGTATTGCATTAAATCACATTTTCAATCACATTTGGGATAAAATGGCTAAATGCTCCCTGCAACATAAAATCCCATTGTTTAGTTTTGTTTTGCATTGTGTAAGAAAGAGATTCACTGTGTATACTGGAAATCTGCTTTAAACATCCATGCCTTTTATGGAACGAAACTGAAGATCCGCATTTGTCTTTTCATTGCCCCATTTCATTCTTCCAAGTACATGAGAATAGGTCTGTTTAATCATTTCTCTGAGCAACTTGGTCTAGTGGAAGGGGTCCCTGCCCATGGTAGGGGGCTAGGAACTAGATGATGTTTAAGTTCCCTTCCAACTAAGGCCATTCTATGATTTTATGAAAATTTATTCCATACCTTTGATCATACTTGTTCTTTCTTGTACCTTTCCTAGCTCTACAGAATCTTTTCCTAGACAAGGCAAAGAAAATATTATATTGTATGAGACAGGCACAATAAATGAAAGTGACACAATGTTCTCTGTTTTTTTGCTTAATTTGCAACTTGGTCGAAGGGGTCCCTGCCCATGGTAGGGGGCTAGGAACTAGATGATGTTTAAGTTCCCTTCCAACTAAGGCCATTCTATGATTTTATGAAAATTTATTCCATACCTTTGATCATACTTGTTCTTTCTTGTACCTTTCCTAGCTCTACAGAATCTTTTCCTAGACAAGGCAAAGAAAATATTATATTGTATGAGACAGGCACAATAAATGAAAGTGACACAATGTTCTCTGCTAGGAACTAGATGATGTTTAAGTTCCCTTCCAACTAAGGCCATTCTATGATTTTATGAAAATTTATTCCATACCTTTGATCATACTTGTTCTTTCTTGTACCTTTCCTAGCTCTACAGAATCTTTTCCTAGACAAGGCAAAGAAAATATTATATTGTATGAGACAGGCACAATAAATGAAAGTGACACAATGTTCTCTGTTTTTTTGCTTAATTTCTCTCCAAATCCCTAGAGTTCTATTTGTCTTTCTGAGCAGAGGTAAATAGACAGATGAAGTTTTAGAAGGATAAGAGCTGCCCCTCTTTTCTGGGCAGCTCAGTTAAAGCACTGTATTATGCATATTTACTCCTGAAACTATTTTCTATATACATCACTTCATATTTGTCAGTGCTAAAATTCATCAGACATTTCATTAGCCACCATCCTAATCTTAACAGGCAGGTTAAATTTGAATAATTATGAATTAACACTACTTACCTTGCTTCGCACATCACTTATAATGAAAACAAAATCTCTCCAGATAAAATCATATATTTGGGAGTTGGAACTATAAGATTTTAACCTCTCTTCCAACCCAAACCATTTTATGATTATGTGATCTGTCTGACATAGAATCAACTCTTTATTTCATATATTTTTAGTCACCATTAATCCAGGAGAAGATGCCTATTCTCTAAAAGCACTCGGGACTTTGAAAACACTTAGTGAGGGGCATTCCTTTCAGATTCTTGGAAACCTAAGTACATAATACCAATGGCTCTGCCCCAGTGTTTACCCTTTCCATTCAATTAAAGCTCTTCAGATATGAGGGGCATCACTCCCTCTGGAAAGGCCACGTTGATACTTTAGCTGCTAAATAAATTCTATGCATTTTATTCTCTCCCTTATCGTCATTTAATTGTAAATGCCACCAGTAATGGAAGTCAGACTTGGTCTATAGCATTCTAAATCTCTTTGTATCCTTCTCATTAAGCTTACTGGCATTTTCTGCTTTCTATTTTCCTGGACATAAGCTGATTAGAACAATAAGTTTCATATCACCAGCAATACATAGGCAAATTATCCTTCCTGTTTTCACCAAATACCACCTGAACCTGGCAGTTGATTACTGCCTATTTTAGCAAATTTTTCTAATGTATTTTGCATTGACACTTCAATTTGAGGCAATGTCTGACTCAGGCCTCTCTCAAGGCAGTGTCTCAGGTTCTTATAAAAAGGATGATGTAGAATCCTTCCTAACAAACACCGACAAAAATAATTTTTGATTTAACCTGGTTGTAAGTCTTTTTAGTCCTCCCTTTGTTCATCAGTCACCTGTCTAATCTACAAACAGATTAATGATTTGTTCCTTGGATTGAATATGTTAAAACCCCGTATCTGCTAGAAATTTTAATGTTTCATGAGCTCTCACCCAATCTATTTTATGCCACCTGGTAGGACCTGCTTGCATTTAACTTGACAAATTTCATGCTCTTTTCCAATTAATTTAAAATGAAGCTCTGTGCAGAAGTTGAATTATTTGCATCTTCTTTGCCCTAATTTTCTTTTTATTTACATTTTCTCTCTTTAAAAATTTCCTTTGTCAGTCCAATTTCACTGCTTAGGAGAACAGTGTTGCAACATGCTGGTTTTTATTCTGTGCTTTCATTTCCACTGGTTATCCATTTACACAAGACTTCCTACCTCCACCCAGAAAAAGAATAAATGTTATTCTTCATGATTTCAGTGGTTAGTGATTTCAACATATGTATTACTGCCTTTTATGTATCTTTTAGATAAATGGAATAATAAAAAGAGCAGTACTCTTATGTGAAAAAGCCAAAGCCAAAAGATTTGAAAGCAAAGATAGCTTTGGTTTCTAGGTGAGGAAGAACTGGGCAAAGTCACCCACATCTAGGATTTTGACAGAGATCTGAGAGATAAAATTACTAATTCTCACTGAAAGTCATACATAACCAAATGATGGATTTAACAACACATCTGTGAAAATCTTGCCATCTGTCCTCAACTTTGTTGCTACTACTGCACTTCTACTGAGCTATGCATACTTCGTACATATGACAGAAGCACCTTTATATATTTACAGTGGTTTTTCTGTCATAAGAGAAACAGAATGGTCCCTTAAAACATAAAACTGTCAAACACTATTGAAATATCTTAGTAAGCTTGAATGCATTGTTTAAACAGAGAATGAACTGAAGATAGTGACTAGAACCTTGGATATTTGCTTAATATTATCAGCACCAGAGCAAAAAAACCCATCTCTCTGTGAAAGGTTAGAGGTAACATTAAACATGACCTTTTAAGTAACAGATTGAAATGGAATTCTTTAAAACAAAGGAAGACACATACAAAATGTTGAGTTGAATACTGCATTCATTAATACTAGTCTCATTCAGTTTAAAAATCCTTCCATTTTCCACAGCATATTACCCTTTTTTAAATAATGCACTGTGTCAAAAATTAATTATAACACATCAGGATTGCATAGTCTACTTGGTAGTCAATATTCAAATAACTCATTTTAAAGGCATGCCAATGCAAAATCAGCTAATAGACTCAACATTTCAGATGGAGGTGGAAGCAGATGAAACCCTGAGCAGCTAGGGATTTCCTAGGAGAAAAGCAAGGAGAGCTATAGAAATGTCAGGTCTCCTATTTTCCCACCTAGCACCATGAATCCTTATGTTTCCCCATACCTATCAGAACAGCATTCTGTACAACCCTTCTGAGCAGTGTTTGTTAAAGTATCCCACTCATAACCAGGTCTCTACAAAACTACAGACTTGTAGGGAGCTCTATACACCTAGATCAAAGATTACATTTTCAAAGAGCACCTCTAAGATTTAGAGGACTGAATTTTATCACTTGCAAATTGCATCCTAGAGTTTGAAATTTTAAATGCTGTACAACAAAAATACAGGTTAAAGTCATGCAGGCAGTCTCAGGTCTCAGTTCTCCTTTAAAATACCTCACCACATGTGCTATCCATCTCAGTCCATAGAATTTGACCATAAAGTGGCTTTTTTTTCCCCCCACATTTGAATTATGGCCATGGTTTGGCAGCATTTCCACAAAATCAAAACTGAGGATGCAAGTGCCTACCATAAGCAGTACCCAAACTCTGTGACCCTCTATGAGGCAAGAAATGTCTTTCTAGCTGGACTTTCAGATTTCAGAGATCTTGAGTGAATTGATGTGTCCACACTACACACTGCATATAGTACAGTTACTTCCATGTGTCAGGACTAAGTAATTTTGTGTTATAACTCCAGACAGCTTCTCAGTATTTGCTAAGCTGGCATGTGATGTTCTCAGCATCCCATCTAGAAAAAGAGGCGTTGTGACCTTCCATTGTCCCGCATATGAAAGTCCTCTGCAATTTGAAGTACTTACAGCAACCACTTCATTGCACAGAGCCCAAACCAGTAGCTGTGTAATAGAAAAGATGACAAGATCAAGTCCCTCAGACAAAACAGAGAGAGTTTTGGAATCTCAACAGCATATGGCAAAAGAGAGTTGCTAACCTACTCAACAGCATATGGCAAAAGAGAGCTTCTGCAAAATAGCAAGGTATGTCTGCTGAAGTCCTAAAATACATATTCCAATATCTACAGGAACTTCAGCCCTAAAATTTGGGCTTCAGCTACCTCTATGTTTAATTGGTAGTTAAGCAGATATTTTAAAAGTTCTCTTTTAGGAGCTCAGAATATAAAATCCCAGTTGGCTTCACAAGTTCAAGATGCCAAGGTGACTGCCAGTTTTAACTGGCAGTGAATCTCAGGGAAAACTCTTGAAGACAGAAGCCATACTAAACACTTCACACACATGAGAAAAATTAATGCATGCAGCAGTAAGCCGGCTTCTGATTTTCCTTCTATAACTAGTGACTAGTGATTTGAAGATCATCATCCCTTAAATGCTGGAGCTGGCAATTATTTCACATAGGCGAAAGTTATTCAGGGTCCACTGAACAATTAAGAACTTGTTATTAGAATAAAATTACTTGGCTTTCAAAAGCAAAAATATATAAGGCATTTGTGTCTGTTATTTATTATGCCACACCAAACACATAATTGCAAAAAGGGAGAGCTTAAATGGCAGAATGAGTGAGTAAAGAGAATAAAATACTTCCTATAGTTTCCTATGCTGATTTTTAACTTATCTTAATTCAGGAAAATCAACTCTTTACCCATCCCTAGAAGTTTCATTAAAAATTATTTTACTATCATGGAAATTATTAATTTGATGAAATCATGTAACTTTGTTCCAAATACATGAACAAAAGATGACATTGTATGACCAGGTGATTATTTTGGTTAGTCGTAAAACCAGGAAGAGAGAACAAGAGCTCTTTGAGGTTACCAAGCTGAAAAAATTGCTTAGAATGACTCAGAAGGAAAGAAGTATTCAGTGACAGCTTGTACTTCAGTATGATGTCATGCAATAAGTTGTAGGGTGCTCTAGACAACTGTAACAAAGAGAGTTAATACAAATATCCTTCATATTTGAAGAATTAATCTAACCTTTCTGGTGTTCCAAAATTGAAATATTTCTAAATATTTTGTTACAGAAATTGAAGAAATATGATGGTTTTTAACTGTCCTCAAGTAGGGATTTGAGATAGTAAAGGAAGAAAGCTTTTCCAAGAGCTTTTGGAACTGCAGTCTAAAAGGTGATAGCTTATTGATTGACTAAGCTAGATCCTTATTGAAAATAAGTCAACTTTTAATCTATGCAATCACTATTTCACCTTTATATATCAAAGAACAAACTCTAGTGGAAGGCTCCAAAACATATTCACACTTCAAAACGCCCCTCAGCAGTTACTGCTGCAGTCCCATGACAGTGCTTCAGCAGCTCCATGCAACTAAATCAGACCCAGAAAATCCCTTGACCAGAAAAAGAGACAAAGATGGAGACAGTGATGTTACTTACATCACAGCATGTAAATAACCCTCTCTAGCTTCATACAAATGTGGAACCAGCCTGGTAATGTGCATCTTCATACAGGTATCATGAATGTACTGGGTGCTTTAAAATACATTATGATTCCATAAAGAAGAGCCATATAAACAGAGCAGTTTCCATTCTATTTACAAGGAAACCTCTTTACACAACATATAATGGACAATATAATGGAGGGGTTTTGGTGTGCAAGATAAAAGGACTCAGTATGCCGAAATTGTCATAAATGGTAGGAAAAGCCAAGCTTCTCTAAGTACAGCTGCTAGAAATCTTTTGTTAGATAGCAAAAGAAAATCTGTTCCATGATCTGTCAGGAAGGAAAAGCCAAGGCAAAACAACTGTTTTCACTGAGTGTGATCTAACTAAGTAAAGAAAGCTCTTATCTTTTGAGTCTATGTGATGGCCTGCACGCCAGGTACTGAAGCACAGGAAGAACATATGAATCACAGATATAAAACTGCTCAAATCCTCAAGCACAGGATTAAGCGAAGCACCAATATACATACACAGCGCATATACTGCTTATCGTTTTCCAAAGTTTGAAGTTCTCTGAAGAGCTGTATATGCAACAGGCAACAGTCCTTATTTCCATTCATACTGAAGAAAAGTCATTACAAGTTTCTTCCCTTTCAGAGAAATGCATAACATTGAAGTCAATGTAAGATAAAAACTATATTCTTCTGACTCTTAATTTCCTTCCATTCATGTTTTGAATTGATTCATTGTGGTGGGGTGTTTTGTTTCTTTCTGAGGGGTAGGAGAGGAATGTTCAGAAAATTGAAAACAGTCCCAAGTTTCTGGGATGGTCTGAACATAGTAGGACTGCAGTTCTTATGAAATGTTCCTTTATTATTTTAATTTACTCTCGTATTAATTTTTAAGATGTGGCCAAAGTAACTCGAAAAAGGAACTAAACCAGCAGCAGGTATCAGGTAATGTAATTCTGGAAGATCAAAGGAACTTGATAGAAGTGCAAGTTGTCAATTGTCCAAACTGGGAATGTTTTAACTCAGTTTGGAACACAATATTCTGCTGAAAAATGCTACGCATTTTTCTCCAAGTTACTCCAGAAGGTGTACTCCATGGCTTTTGTTTTTTATAAATGTAGTTGATATTGTGAGTCTTTTTGGAACAGGGCTTTCTAAAGATAATAAAAAAGATTTCAAACTAAATCAGATGGTCCAAAAATGCACTTGATCCTGAAGCGACAAACATTTTAGTTTCTTGTTTGAGAATATGTAGGGGGTGCTAGAGGAGATTAAGGAAATGACTAGTAGAAAATTGAAGTATCTTTACTTTGGAAAAGGGTAGTGAGATATGGAGAGAGAGAGAAAAAAGGACATAAAAGCTAACCAGTGGTGCCACTGGCTATTCTCAAGCAAACTACTGATGGAAAATATTCACCCAACAAATCCAAGAGATGGGGAATTCAAGAGAAGGGAATGAAAACAAAGGAAAAAAAAGAAAAAAATTTGCTTTGTTTTAAACGGATCAAGAATAAAAGTCATGTCTTCTGATTTATTTCTCCCCAAATGCTAAGATAAATTATATCATTTGGTAGTAAAGGTACACAAGAACTGTTGTTGGTTTTTTCCATTGTAGATGCTTGCAAAAATTCCCTTTTTGTATAAGGTATTTTCCAAGAAATGCAAATCAAATCTCCATGAGCACAAACCTAAAGATATTACCACATCACAAAGAGCTGCATCCAGGGGGAAAGCCGCAAACATAAATAAATACCAACATTTGCTTGAATAGATGCAGCTTTTCAGTATTATCAGTTGTGTGTTCATGAGGGAATCATCTGACTACTGGGATTTTACACATCTTTCAGCAAAACTGGAGTTCCAAATGCAAAATGAACAGCTCAGGAAAGTTATGCATGCTTCTCCCAGTGGGGGCTAAAGGTCACAAACCAATGCGCAAATTAAAATTAAACACACAGAACAAGATTCCAACGTGCAATAATGACAATTTGTTAAGTACTGTTCCATGCTTCATACAATTCATTTTATTCAGATCAATACTCTGATAAGACAAGAAGCTCTACTCAGCATTAATATGTAGAGAATTTCACAAGGCAATTTATTTAAAAGGCAAAGCTCCCAAAGAGTAATAAATTAAGCATTTATCCTGTTAAACTATGACATCACAGAATATCACAAAACAGAGGGGAGGCTCCGCATCTAGGAGCATAATTTTAGTTGCCACTGTTTCATGACAATGCAGTTGACTTTCATATGTTTCAAATTACTCAAACCTTATTTATTCATTTTAGATGTGCAGTTGTTAAAGCAAATAAAGATTTTTACATCCAGAAACTGACAGAACAACTATCATGAGACAATGAATATTAAAAATGTTCTCTTCAGCAAACAGTAAATAAATGACAACATGAACACCAATTTGTGTCATGAACTGAAGCCAACTCAACTCACTTCAGTAGCTGCCAAAGAATCATTGATTATGAGGGATCAAACTCTTTGCTAGCTGACTAATATCAAAGCATAGAGATTAATCATGGACTGCAATCCAGAGAAAACTGTTGCAGGACCCATCATTGCTTTTGATCTATGAAGGTCAGATCCCAGTGGTGAGGCTTACAGAACAGCTTGGACTCAGCTATGTCCACTGTAGTTTTACTCAAACCCCTCTAAGAATCTTACTAATTCCATAAAACTTTTAAAGCCTTTTTGGGAATACAAAATACATTTTATTCTTTCTTTATCCTAATTCAGTTATTATGAGAGGCAGTCAATCACTGAAATACAATCAGATCATACCTGTAACTATAGAATTGGGCACAGGGCTACTGGAATGATTTGAAAATAGTATTACATTGTGTGTTGTAAAGAAAAATAAATAGAATCAACTGATAATTGTCCTATCATATTAAACTGTGATGTTGAGCTGAATTTCCAAGTCTTTGCTACAGCAACATGACAAAGGTGCAACCAGGATTTCCAAATGATTATCCATTCTAATCAGAGGGATCACATGTATTTAGTATTTATTGACAATACACGTCTTCAAAATAAGTTAGATGAAGATTTTACAGATTACATTTTAGATCAGGCATCTCATGATGAGATTTTCAAATGGGGAAGAGAGTTAGGGTCCCCAGTCATACATAACTGACTCAGTCTTCGAGGTCCTCCAATGCATAAAATTACTGTTAACATACATTTGGCTAATAACTTCAGATCTCCTTAAAAAAGACAAATTTTGCATATTGAGTATGAGGCCTATTATTTTTATGAGACATCATATTATATTACTTTCATACATAGAATGGCACTGTATTCCTGGGAGTTGAAGAGTTATCCTTCCCTGTGCCTTGCAACTTGCTCTGGACTCCGAGATTCAATTTTATATGACAAACACAAGACTTCTCTCATATCAGCAACTTGCATTGTTAGGCTTTGTTATTGATACTTTTCTATAGGAATGAGAAATGGCTTTCTCAAAAATACTCACTGTCTTTGGCAAGAAATAAAAGGTGCAGCACAGCTAGTGCTCCTAGTAACATGAGCTTTTGAGTCCTCTCTCATTCCTTCTCATACAAAACCATTCAAAATTGTAGCAAAATTTTGAAGCTCGTTTATCATATTTTCCACAAAAAGAACCCACATGTTGATATATTTTTGCGCAGAGAAGAGCAAATATTGCTTGTAGTCATACGTTGCTTCCTGCCCTTTCCTCTGTCTACATGATTTTTTTTAATTTAAACTAAAGTCTTTAAAGGCCACAGTAACCTCCCTTCATTAGGCATCCTGTGCATGAGTCTCTTCCCTACAAGACAATCTTTTGTATAAAAACAAGAATCATTTAGTTTTCTGTGCTGAAGCTCTTCAAAGTCCTGAAACCTTTCAAAGAGAGAAAAAAAAGTAAAAGTAAATGCTCTAAATCATCAGAAACCATCTCCAGAAACTTACAGCATACTAATTAAGCTGTTTTCCCAGGAAGGATGAAGTTACTCACTTCATTAAGAGTGTTCCTATTTGAGCACCAATGAAGCCCATGAAGTCAAAAGCCATTTTTTAAAAGAAGTGTTGAAACATTAGTTTTGCTTTATTTAAATTTCTGTACATTTCAGGAGGTATTGTCAGACTAACCCAAGAATATCTCTTAAAAAAAAACTATTGGGTTTTACCTGAAAAAGAGTTTGATATAAGTAACTGTAAGGGCCCTTTAAGACGTGTTTGTTTCGACATTGTCTGACTTTGGCAGCTTGTTGTATGGCAAAAGCCTGGTTGTTTGCCTCAAAGCTTGCTGAATTCCCAGAAGGAGAATGAAAAACAGTATGTCCCTAGTTACAGCTGAACAGGAGAACAGGAGATTCTTCCTGAAGAGCAGGAAATTCTGCCTATAGCTGGACTACAAGCACAGGGAATAACAAGCCACTGGAAACCTCTCACTGCAGCAATTTTCCTAGGAAATACTTGGACTCCATTGTGCCCCACAGATATCCAGACTACAAATTTCCCAGAAGAGGAAAAATCCACTCTCCACACAAACTCCTAGCTGCAGCAGCTATCCCAGAAGATAACAAAACTCCATTGTCCACCATAGACCTCCAGACTGCAACTTTCCCTGGAAAGGGCAATTCCACTGTGCAAATCTCTGGCTGCAACAGCTGTCCCAGGAGATAACATTGTCCAGAAAATCTCTAGTTGCTGTCAACTGCAGCTTTCCCCGGATGATGGGAAATAATCTCTAGCTGCATCTATACCATAACAGGACATTTGCAAGGAAATGTTAGTGTGTCTGTGCTGAGAATCAGTACATGCTGACCCAGCAACTCATGGGAAACTGATTAATCAGCTTCCTGACAGAACCCTATAAAAAGAGGACCAGCATCCAGACATGGTGTGTGGTTTGACCCAACACCAAAGAAAAGATGACTGTGGATCATCAGATCGCTACTGGATCCATAGTGGTGACTCTCTGCTTTTGCATCTCAAATCTTGCCTACTTCCCTCCTTCCTTTTTCTAGCTTTCCTATCACATTTCCCCCCCTCCTTTTATATGACCAATAATAAAATCTTGCTCACTGCTGGTATTTGACCTCCTCTGTGTCTTAATTCACATTGGGTGTACAGATCGAACCTTCCCACATCTTACTGGACCAAGAGAGTAACAACGTACTTAGCTAAGTCAAATTAGGGCAAGAGATTGTGCATCTTCTCTTGCCAAAAACAGACAAAAACCTTAATTACGAGGTCAGTACTAAACTTCTGTTTTCAGTTGGAACAGTGTATTTTTGTAAGTAATTTACAGTAAACACTGTCATATAAACAGTGAGCATACAAGACTATAATGGGCTTTTATTAAAACCTCTTCTTTTTTAAGATCATCTCTACCAACCTCTGCAAGAAAACTAAAAATGAAGATTTACCAAGGTCTTGATGAAGTCATAAAGAACTTTTCAGAACTCCACACAAAATTCCTTGCACCTCTCAGTGACAAACCCTCAGAACACTCTGGGGAAATTATTCCAGTTGGTGTTTCTATACAAAGTAGATAATACTACTTCTCAACAAGCCAGTTGACTCAGATTGCATATCTATTATCAGATAATCCTAACCTTCATTAGGATTTTCAGAGAGAGACTATTAATTTACTGTCCTTGTGTCTCAAACCAACAACCTGGAAATCATATGATAAAGTATACTTTCCTCTTGACAGATTGTTACTTTCGATCCTGCTGCTTGCAAGATCTAAATATGAACCAAACTTGGGAGGGGGGAGGGGCAGAAGAGGAGGGGAGGGTATGGGGAAAGAAATCCCTTTGGTATTTCATTCTAACATGGTCCGGTTTCATTTTGTTACACTGCCTAAGTGTCTGTTCTCAGTGCTACTGCATGAAAAAAAGATGAAATGAAGGTGAGAAACGGCAGACCACTTATCTCACACCTGCTATGTAAACAGCATGAGACAAAAGATCAGCTGCTCAGAAGGGCTCAGTGCTGACTTCATTCTTCTTGCAGCTGATAGCACTGTGATTTCTATTTTAACCAATGGCAGGCTGAAAGTCGTACTCTAAAATGTTCAGTGAAATAGTCACAATAATCCGGCAGATGGTCTGCAGTTGCTTCAAAACATTCAAAAAAGTCCTAATGACTAAATATTCTTGAAGACTTGAGTTACTGATCCCTAAGGAATTACTACCAATTTCTATGTTTCCACAGAAAGCTTTGCCACCTTAAAAAGCTTAAGTCAGGTCAATTTTGAATTGGTGGAAGAAGTGAAGTGGGATTCTGTCTTGAAGATGTAAGACTTGTGCATCCTCAATATTCATGACAGACAAGATAAAAGAAGAAAAATCTTTGTAAGGATGAGAAAAAATAATTATTGAACTTATGTGTAGTCCAGAAGCCTCCTTGAGTTCTCCAAGATAAGCCATGTGTGATTAAATTCAGTTGGTTGTTACTGAGTTACTGCAGTTGTTCTAAATGAAATACACAGGAAAAGTTTAACATACTTAAAAATGCGTGGGTAGAATTAACAAGATACTTCAAAGCAAGTTATTTTGGAGTAGAATATCTCAGCCCATGTATTTTAAAAGAATATTGTGTGACTACTTCAAACTTTCTAAAAATGCTGAAAAATGAAGTTTCGCCCTCTTTCTCCCCTGCATCCTGAAGCAAAGATTTCTTATGACAGCATTAAACAAGAAGGCTTAATCAGTTAAAATTTTATAGTGATTTTTAAAATTTTAATGATAATATTAAATATCAACCCTAAATGGAAAATTTTGCTATGAATCAAAACATCAAAATAAGTTATTTTAAATTAATAATTTTGGGGCATTAAATCTCCCTTTTACAATGTAATACTGTTAACTTTTAAATATCTAGATTTTTCTATGTCAATTTCCGACCAAGACAGAATTTTTCAATTTTTCCGCTGAAGGCAGAAAATACTAATTTTCAAAGAACAAAAATGAAATAATATTTTTATAGAATAATATTTCAGTCTTAATGCACTGATTATTGCTTCTGCTAATGCACTGACAGAATTCTACATGCAGTCCCTTTTAAATTGATATTTTTTGTGGTTTAATTATCATTAAAGCTGAAGGAGTATACACAAAAAATCCATTGAATAATTTGACAGTTGCCTGCAGAATTTGCTGACTAACATGTGTTTTGTTATATAGATTAATTGAGAAGTACAAATTACTTACAGTACAAACTGCAATGAAATGGACCTTACACCTGTCTCTTGTTCTTGCTGTAAACTTTGGCGCTGTCATTATTCACAAAGCAGAGTACAGAAGGTATGACTCACCCTTACTGCTACCAAGCAGACAAATGCTTTTAGATAACTGTGCACTATTAGTCTGTTTTTCATTCACTCTGACACTGGAAGGCCTCTAATGAACAGTGTCTTCTTGAGGATGGGGTAGCTGGTCATGAGAAATGACCAATTCTCTTCAAAGCAGTATCTCAGTACACCACAAACCAACTCTTTACCTTAGAGGAAAACGATTATGAGGGCATTTCTGGTCCATCACTGTGGATATAAGGACTATTATTCACTGATTTCATTTTCTTTATCTGGTAGCAAGCCTGCTCATGAGAAACTTCATAGAGATTAGAAACCATCCAGCACCTCATCAGGCAAGTACTTAGCAACGCATTGACTTAACAATGTGCTGCTCACTGCAGCACAGTGTGTAAGATTAGGAGTAAAATTGGTTTATATGTTGTTTTTTTAATTTGTAATTGTGTAGGGTTGTAATCGACTGTCACATTACATCATCCAGACTAATTCAAAGCATTAAGAATTAATTCTTATCAGGCAACTTGCTGTACTTATGCTTTTAGAGTACTTTAAAATTAATTTGCAATCTTTCTATTGCTTTTATCTTCAATATATTCTTCTCAGCTAAAGATGACATGTTGTGAATTTCATATTTCCTTGCACCATTTATACTTAGTTCTGCCTACTCCAGTAAGTATAAAAAGCAGCAGAAGGAAAAATTTGAACTTCTTAATCTTCTTGTCCACTGTCATGAGGATAATTTCTCAGGTCACAGGATTTTTGAGGAAGATCTGTTTCCAAAAGGCCTGCTATATTTGTTGAGGTTTAATGCAAAGTCAATTATGATTCTGTGAACCATCTAACAAGAGCTGTTGGCTATAAACAAAACTTTTTATTGCAGCTGACTATAAGATGTAAGAAGCTCTACTACCGAGGAAAGGGCACTGTGATCTTCTGAAATCTCCATTTCACTTGCAGTAATTGATGACTATGCAGATACTCACAGTGTTGGTCAAAACCTCCCTGATTTTAATAGTTAGTAAAAGACCTGTCGTGCCCCTATTTTTAATACAAATTAATTAAAAATATAACTTTCCTTGCAGATTCAGAGAAAAAATGCTAATTGGATTAGACAGACCTGTACATCAAATCATTCCATCATCAAATTGCTCTTTCATTTGGGAGAACATAGCACAGCCGAGGCTGCCTTGGAGCACCAGGTCTCTCACCAGATCCTCCTTGTTGGTGAGCATGAGGTCCAGCATGGCTTCTCTTCTTCTGTGTAAGGAAGTTATCTTTGACACATTTGAGGAAACTCTGGGATTGCCTATGCACCACCACATTGCTCTCCCAAAAGATATTGGTGTGATTGAAATCCCCCATGAGGACCAGGGCCTGTGAGCTTGAGGCTAATTACATCTGTCTATAGAGGCCTTCATCCACATCCTCCTCCTGATCAGGTCATCAGTAGCAGACCCCCACTATAATATCCCCTGTCCCAATCCTATCCTTAATCTTGACCCGCAGACCCTTGACTATTTTCTCATCTGTCCCCAGGCTGAGCTTCATACTCTCCAGTTGCTCATTGACATAGAGGGCTTCTCCTCCTATTTCCACTGAGAAATGTAACCACTTCAGATCTTCAGCCAAGCTCCTCAACTGGGTCCATAGCACCGATTTCAGATTAACACTTGACTTGAAGTTTAGTCTCATTTGTATATATGCATCTATATATTTTGGCCATTGTGCAGAACCTTGGTTCAGTGATACTATCCCAAAACAAATCCTGTCAAAACTGATGTTTTCTCTAATGCCCAGTGCTTTGTCTTATAAATTAATTTACTTACTTTTGTTATTAAATTTTTTAAATGTAAGCAAGATGTTCAAAATAAGAATTATTATTTTTAAAGAGTTTGTTTTGAACTTAGAACAGCCACATTCTCAAAAAGTGTCTTACTTTACACGTTCTCCAAGGGGCAGTGCAGGAATATTTTCAGTGACTTTGAAATATATTTTTTTGGTTTTTTCAGCTGTTTTTGTTTATTTCAGTTATATCAGGTCAGGATTTTATACTTCCTATTGGCCATAACTTTGTTTTAGAGTCAATAAAACACCCAGTTACATCAGAGTCTTACATTCAGTGCTCTCATAGAAATCCTTAAGACTAATTGCAGCATCATCACTATTTGTTTCGGGTTGTCACTGGCACAAGTACAACGTTGTGTATGCCAGGCACCTTCCAAAGCCACTCTCTCACTCCCCTCTGCAAATGGACAGGGGAGAGAAAATATAACACAAAATTCATGAGTTGAGATAAGGACAGGGGAAAGCTCACTCACCAAATACCATCACGGGCAAAATAGGCTCAATTTGGGGAAATTAAATGATTTTATTATTAACAAGATCAAAGCAGGATAATGAGAAAATAAAACACACCTTAAAAACATGTTCCTCCGCTCCTTCCTCCTTCCCATCTCTACCTCCTCCCCCACAGCGCTGCAAGGAGACATGAGGTACGGTTTACAGTCAGTTCATCGTACACTGTTTCTGCCGCTGCTCTCAGGGAAAGGAGTCCTTCCCCTGCTCCAATGTGAGATCCCTCCCACAGGAGACAGCTCTCCATGAACTTCTCCAAAGTGAGTCCCTCCCAATGGCTACAGTTCTCCATGAACTGCTGCAGCATGGGTCACTGTCCACAGGGTGCAGTCTGATCTCCTAGGGACAGCTCCAGCATGGGTCCTCTACGAGATCATAAGTCCTACCAGGAACTCTGCTCCAGCAGGGTCACTGCACAGGTCCGCATGTTCATGTCAGGAGCTGCCCCAGCATGGGCTTTCCGTGGGGTCACATTCTCCTTTTGAGCATCCACCTGCTCCAGCATGAGTCTCTTTCACAGACTACAGGTGGATCTCTGCACCCCAGTAGTCTCCAGCATGAGTCTCTTTCACAGGCTACAGGTGGATCTCTGCACCCCAGTAGCCTCCATGGGCCGTAGGAGGACAGGCTGTTTCACCATGGTCTTCACCGCAGGCCACAGGGGATCTTCATCTCCAGTTCCTGGAGTACCTCCTCCACCTCCTTCTCCACTGGCTTTGGTGTCTGTGCAGTTGTTCCTCTCACATATTTTCACCTCTCTCTTCTCTGGATGCTATTACTTTTGCACAATAACTTTTTCTTTCTTTAATGTTATCACAGAGGCATTGCTACCAGCATTAATTGGCTAGGCCTTGCCACAGTGGAGGGTCCATCCTGGACCTGCTGGCATTGGCTCTACCAGACATGGGGAAGCTTCTAGCAGCTTGTCACAGAAGCCACTCCTGTACCTCTCCCCACACTGTCAAAACCTGGCCACGCAAATCCAATACAATTGTTCTTGTTATTACACGCAAAAGGAAGCCCAAGTCATGAAAGCCACACTGAACAGCTGAGGAGGGAGAGGAGCCTTCCAGTCTGAAGAATGAATCTTTTGATCTTTGACCTCACATCCAATTCAATTCCAAAGAAAAAATGGCTGTCATTTAAAAAGCACTTAAATGCTTTTCACAGTACACAGTAAAGGATACTATCCACAACATATCAGACACTTACCAAAATTGAAATTAGTGCTTTAAACACGAGAGTTATGAGCAGCCACCACTAAATGCCGTAATTTCAGGCACTCGTACAGAAACAACATCCTAAGTTTAGCTTACCTTGGAGCCATTGCCTAAGAAAGATCATTCTGAGCAATGAGAGAATTCAGGCTTTGGTGTAAATATGCCTGAAGACTGTCCACAGAATGTCACTACATGTTGGGTGGACACAGGCAGAGAAGACTGGGATATTTTGCCTTTAAAATGGGAATGAGTAAGAATGAACATTATAACGTGGTGACAGGACAAGAGGCAACAGTTATAAATTGAAAGAGGGTAAATTTAGATTGGATATTCGCCCTGGTTTCAGCTGGGACAGAGTTAATTTTGTCTATCTGTAGAGAAAAGAAGAAGCAAGAAACTTCCCTTTTCCCCACTTGGTTTCACTTCTTACCCGTGTTGTGACTGCATAAAGCATGCACTATTTTTCTCCCCCAAGGATAATAGTATATATGTAAAAAATATCTATTGAATTCAATGAAGCTCAGTGACAAGAACATAATTCATAAGAACTTCGCACAGAAGCAGAATTTTGTATCTGGACTTATATCATTCTTATATTGTGGAGCCAAAAGTGAACACAGTGCACGAGGTGGGGCCATATCAGACCTGGACAATCCCTTGACAAGCTGGAAATATTGTGCCTGATGCACCCCAGGATATGGTTGACCCTTCTGGCTGTCAAGGCAATTTATCAATCTAGCATCTAGCAATGTTTTTTAATTCAGTATTTCATAATGTTACAACTTCGTTGTGTTACAAAACACCACATGCAATAAATACAATACTGTATTAAGATCTCATCCAAAAGCAAACATTTTGTCCAAAAAGTGTTCTTCTGCAGTTTTAGTTTCTCCTCATATTCACAACTTGCCAATTTAAAAGCTTAACTGCCATTTTTCTCAATATTGACTGTACTGTTTTTCATGTTCTGGGGGTCTGCAACATCACTGGCTTCTTCCTTCATCACAGCCATCTCTGAAAAATGCCAAACTCCTTCATTTCACATAGAAATCCATGCTCAGTACACATCAAACTGTTCAGGACTCAGTAGCTATGAATTTTATGTGCTATCCTGACAAACTCTGACTGGGTAAACAGAAATCTGCAAGCCAAGAAGCCCATAACCAAAGACCAGCAAAGACCTGTAAAAGAGCTGACAAATCCCTAGGGCAATAGGCACAAAGGGAACAAACAGCATACAGATGAAGGAACAGTATGCATTTTTCTGTCTTCCTGAGAAGGACTACACAACTTTTACCACCACAGATTCCTGCTACAATGCTGAACTGTCTAAAAACTGTTGGGAAACTTCTGTAATTGGTGCTAGTTTATGGACTAAATGATGCTGTTTTCCAAACTGGCTTATGAAATTACTGGTATATGATTACTTTTGAATGTCATCTGTATTTCTAATGTGCAGGTGGTTTTATTTGCTCTGAGGGAACAGCATTTTGTGCATT
>NW_008677378.1:51312-58016 GCF_000695815.1 Acanthisitta chloris
CGGTGAAAGGAAGGCCAGTGAGGTTTTGCACTTCCTGTCATCTACCTAAGTTTGCAAATCGTAATGAATAAAATGAGATCATGAATTAAAAACCTGAAGTCCAAGAACTTGTCCAATAACAGCCCCAAATGTCTTTATCTAGTCTTTTTTCTTTATTGGTCCTTTATAAAGGAGCTAATTTGTGCAAAATTCCTAGCATGTGGGAACATGCAAGTTTGCTTGCCTTACTGCAGCATATGAGGTGAAAAGGTCTAAGTATAAGCCAGTTAGGCTTATTTGACAGTTATATCTGCAGTGGTTTTTTGCATTAGGCTGAACACACAGTCACTGCTTTGGAATAATCAGAAAGCAGCTCTGATCAGTCAGATTGTGATAGGGGCCTGCAGTACAGGGGTATATGGGAAATATCTCTGAAAAGCTGCTGCATTTATTACCTAGAAAAATCAATTATCTGCTCTGAGGTAACAACAATCTCCTGGAAAGATGAGAAGGAAACAGCAGCAAAAGAGGATTAATGGAGCAGTTAGTGTGGTATTGATTAGGCCTCTGGCTTGTGGGGCTCAGTCTGGATTTGGTTAAAAAGAAGCAAAAGTCAACCTTACCCAAATGAACACTTAATAGATTTTTACTGTGATAAGAGGACCAGACCCTGCATGCAAAAAAGTACACAGTGAGTGGGGTAGCTATAATGTTTTATGTAGATTACAGTCTCCCAGAATATTAGTTTTACACAGAGTAGTAAATCATGTAACTGCATAAAACTTTCACACTATTATCCCTGCCTCCTTCCACCATTAAGGAGAAACCCATTGGAGGTGAAAACCTTGGTCATTAGGCAAATGTTAAGTATGGAAACTGCCAGAAAAAATAATTCTGAATAAACGGTATGTAACATTTTCCCAGACAGACAAAACACCTGAGTACCTGGAATTCTGCTTAAAAAACTCTTCAGGTTGTTTGCGGTTTTGCAGAGCACAAAGGAAATCCACCTTTCTAGCACTAGCTTCTTCATTGGTTTACAAACTCTAGTGACTGAGACCATTTCATGCTTTCCAACAGAGTGGGTGTTCGTGAAATGACAAACTAAGCTGTGGCAGTGGACTTTTTCTCAAAAGAGGAAGACTTTTCCGTATTTTGCACTAGGAATATTATCATGTTGCTAATGCTAATAATATTTGATGTTATTTAATATAGTCATATAGACCAGGAAATGGCATAAACAATGAGCTGGAGAACAGTACTACAAAACTAAGGGAGCTAGTTAAAAGTAGTTAAAACAAGGAAGAATGTTATGGGACTGAACTTGCCACCTGATAACAGATAAAAGTAAGAGTTAATACTTTTAAAAAATATATTTAATATATATTGGACGAACCTAAAGGCACTGAGTTCCACAAGTTCTAAGGACTCTTCTTCGCATCAACAAAATTCCTGTCTGTTTTGATTCTTACACAAGTAGAGCTGTTCTACCCAGGGTAATGATACAGGCATGTGCAGACATCTTATTGTTAACTTGTACATAGCATAGTACAGTGCAGAACAGTATACAGCTGCCTAGAACACTGCATCCACTCACCTTAGGAAAACAGACACACTTAAGGGAAAAGGATGTGTAAGCAGCACAATATATTTGCCTGCATACTCCTTGCAAAGTACCAAAGAACACGCTCAGATGTCACTTACAGGAGATCATAATCCTTTAACACTGCTTCTTGTAAAAAAGAGCAGTTCATAGGAACTTTTCACTCATGGAAAGTTAAAAAAGAATATTTTCCCTTAACATATGATTTGTATCTCTATCACCTGTAGCCCCAGACACACCTGAATGTCACCCATCAGTCACTTTATTATATTTGTCTGTAAATTCAAGGCTACATCCTCTAGATATTTTAATTTTGAAAGCATATGTTACTGAATGTGGCTTCAACAGGAGGAGACTAGGTGTAAAACATATCCTCCAAAATTTTAAGAAATATAATAAAGTTAATGTTCCCAGTTATTGTATTTTTATATTTTGCCACCAATAAACTAAAACTGGAAGCTCTCAAAACCAACAGTCATCCAATAATAACTTATTTTTTCAAATATTATACTGGCATCAGTGACTGAAGAGACAGTTCTACAGACACATATCCCTGAGTAAAGAACAGGCTGTTATCAGAAAAGGTTGCCCATATTTTCCTTCTGACCTTATTCATGCTTGCATTAATTTGTTCACATCATAAACTATGAAAAATGAGTTTCCAGTCAGATCTGCCCTTAATGTCACTACAGAGATTCACAAGACTGACAAGGAAGGTAAAAGAGGAAACAAGAATTCAGTCACTGAACTACCTTGTTCAGTACAAGCCTGTACTTCTGTAGATTAAAATGAACATGGAACTGCAGCCTCAGGTTTTTTTAAATGTCCTCCTTTTTTGTGTCATTGAGCTCTCGAGGGAAAATAATGTGTGAGAAAGCTTCATTCTGTGTATCCCAAAGATTCATTTTGCCCAGAAGTGCATGGACTGTGCATTCAGTATCAGCATGTATCAGACTTAGTCAAATCTCCTCACTTTAAGCATTTTACTACTATAACCTTTGCCTCTTCAGCAACTGTAAATATTTCAGTGGGTTTTACGTTGCTTATTAGAAACAGATTTCTAATTCTTCTGGGTAACTGAAATGAGAACAATGTGTGGTTTCTAACGTTTAATTTCACATGGATCTAAGGAAATAGGGACTCCTAATATTCATTAAGCTCTTCCACTTGTTAGTACACACAACAAGAGCAAGGAACTAGTACTAGAAAGCATGCAATAACCTGCAGCAAAGGACCTAGGAGTATAATGATACAGCAAGCACCAGACCCACAAATCACACAGATAGCAAAAGTTTCAAAAGAGTGGCAATTCAACTGCATCTGAAAAGATAAAACTCCATTTGAAATGCAAAAATTACTACAAAAGCCATTATATAGGGATGTATACTTCATCTTGTGCCTATGGCTAAGAACAGCAAAACTTTCCAGACAGTCTTGTAGGAGCTAGACATTTTCTCATTCCAGATCTCAGACCTGCAGTATACTCCAATCCTAGTTAGCACCAGTCTCCCAACTCACATATTGTATTTCAGTGATTTCTGGAAGAATTGTTTCCAGAAAAAGGTAACACAAGATAGACTGGAGCTAGTATTTGAGCAGTGGCCACTAGTGAGACAATGTTAATTAAATCACCAACTCACCTTACCAGAGATGCAATGGAGTTCTGTGAGTAGACCCTGTGTTACTGAACTGGTGCCACAATGTTCTTGCTTTGGTCAGCATTACTGAACTGGTGTCACAATGTTCTTGCTTTGGCCAGCAAGAAACCATGGGAACAGTAAGTGTAAACAGCACATGGAAGGAGGATGCCGGGAAGAAACTTGACAACTATTGCTGAGGACTGTAGATATTATGCAAACAAGGGATAAGAGAAAGGAATTATGGGCAGACAGATATGCGTGATATGAAAGTACTAGGGAGCTGTATAAAAGCTAGCTGGTAGAGAAAATAAAGGTCTTTGTATGTGAACAGAATGGAGTCTGTGCCTCATTGCCACAGACTTCCATGGCAGTCACTAGAACACAAGTTTATTTCAACAATAATCTCTCAATATTTGTTATTTATGTGTTGATATGTCTATGACACTCTTGAGCAAGCTGCTGGAGTGATCAAAGTGATGAGAACCAAGAGCATATAACTTGGTCAAAGTTAATAATTATAATTCAAACAATTCCCTGAAATTGCCAAGCTATAACATTCAAAACAGTACTATGTACTACACTCTTCTAACATACTGAAATTAGTTTGGGAAGCACATGTAAGAGACTAAGATCTTTAGTCCTATCCACTGTTCATTCACAGCAATGGCTCTTAAAGCATTTAAATACATGATTCATTAGAGCATAGAAGCAGAGACCCAGAGGTGACTCTTACACACTCCATGGAAGAATTCAGTAGTGAAGGCCTGGGAACAAGGCTCAAAGTGTGCCTTTCATGCTATGTGTTGTCCTATTTAAGTGAAGCCCTGTTCCAACCATTCATAATAAATTACTGATGTCTTGTATCCTCCAATCCATTTGTTTCTGCAGGGCTGAGAGGGGAAAGGTGTCCATGGATTCATAAGCCTCTCATCTTTCCAGAAACATCTTGTATGTATATCTGTTGCCGTCATCATATAGACAAACTGTTCCTGAGGAGGAAAATGTGGATATGGATTTGAAAAGGGAGCACAGGTCTTTGGTTTGGCCTTAGTAAATATTTCAGCATCATATTACTATGGAATCCAATTCCTAGCTATAACCAGCAAGAGGCCCAAATACTGTACAGTATTTGTTACTCATTTTGAACATCCATGGAAATCCCCAGGGTCCTGTTAAGGCATACCACTAACATGCAAGTCCATGTTATCAATAATTACAGTGTTTATGTGAAACAAATTATATTACAGAAAAGGAGTGCTTTAGGAAGAAGTTTATCATCACTACGAAGTTATTCCACAGATATAATTTCAGCTCCTTCTCAAGGTTTTCATCTCTTTAAACATATTCCAGTTTACCAGTACCAATTCTCCACCCACGTTAAACTAGCATATCTCTACACTTTCAGTGCACTTGTATGAGCATTGAAAGTTGTACTGGTCAATGCATTACAACCATCAATTATCAAGTAACCTATATATTAGATGCTTTCTTTCTGCTGCCCTTGCTAAGCAGCTGGTTTGAAAGGACCAAATTAATGAAAAATAATTATTAATTTTAAACCTAAATCCTAGACTTCACAGACCTCCTTAAATTAAGAACACACAATTGTCCCATTTGAGACATTTTTAGTAGCTATAATATCTTTTGTTTTCTTCAGAGAATAGCATTATTCATAGCAGAAAAAAAAGGCCATACACTTAATATTTGCAGGCAAACTCTGATGAAACCTCAAACTATCATAAAGCAGCTTGAAAGAAACTGATTATACAATAAACTGCTTTGATGAGTCTTATTGGGTTTTTTTATGTCTGTTTTACTGTCGTGGTTTGGGAGTGTTATTCTCTGATTTAGTGCTTCCCCTGTAACCTACCCCATTCTCCCATTGCGGCAGGATGGAGGGAATTGGTGGCACAAAAGGGAAAGATCACAGGTTGAGATTAGAACAATTTACTAAGAAAACAGCATTGAAGTAAGAAAATTGAACAGTAACAGCTATACTAATAACAGGGTGTGCAAGACAGGTGAATGACTCACATGTGATCGCTCACCATCGGACCCGGCGCTGCCTAAGTGCACCCCAAGCCCAAATCAAGTGGGCTCACACCTCTCCACTTCTGCCCCCTGTGCATGTGGTGAGCTGGTATAGAATAGTCCCAGGGTACTAGCTGCCTCTCCTGGCTACCTGGCCAGAACCAGGATGTCTACTGTTCAAATTTCAAATGAGGCTCAGTTCACGGGAGATCTAAAGGTCAAACAAGAAAGGAACCAAAATAGAGCTCCATTTTTTTTAAAAAAAATATTATTTCTTCACTCTTCATTGTCTTGTCATAATTAGATGAAAAATTCTTAAAAGCAATATAACAGCAGCAACAGAGGAAGTGACAAAATTCAAAATCAGATACATTATTCATGTCCCATTCAAATGGTGATAGTGGAGTAAAAATAGGAAAATGTCCTATATGAAGAGAATAATATATTGTAACAGAGGGATATACTCAGAAATCAGGATGTTACAGTAGCATATGCTAGGTCTAGTGTAGAATAGGCTTTTTACATTAAAAATATATAGATTTAAAATGCAATTTAAAAAATCTTTTTAAAAAATCAATGGTGATACATTTTAATTCAAGCAGTCATCACAGCAGTGCCACTGCAATAGTCACATTTTCCTAGGCCCTGTGTATAATAATCCCCCAGTTCCCTATATAATTTCCACCTTCACCTTTTGAATTATCAACAGCTCCCATAGGTTATTGCTTTGTACTTTCTTAATAAGTGCCTGCAATCGATAATCTTGCCACTGAGTAAGCAGCCACCAGCCAGTCAAGTACAGGGTGTAAATGTTTCAGAAGTGATCATTACAGGGATATGAATGACAAGGTGACAGTGCTAATGCAATAGGTATGCAGAAAAGACATAATCTAGAAAATCTGCTTCCTGGAACGTGTAGATGCTTTGTCATGGCAAAATGATGTTTCTGCAGAGGAGAATATTTATGCTTGAAAATGAAACCTAAATCCTCCTGATGGGTTGTTTTTGTTCCTGAGATGACAATCATCATCATCATATTTCACCATCAACACAAAACATGAAGAAAATAAGCCTACTTATTTCTTTTGGAAATGCAGCTGCTCACTGTTTCACACAAACTCTGTAATTATTGATAACATGGATTTGCATGCAGATTTGAGAATTAGTGTCAGTTTGCTGACAATGGTTTAAATGCTAATGTGGATAGCAAGGCCCCCCTCAATCTTTTCTACTGCAACTCACTCACAAAATACCAACACAGAAAACATCCACCTATGTTTGAGAATTAGTTCTTGTTTGACAAACAAACCAAAGAAAAACTCCTCCAGACTCCTACACATTAAATAGAGCTTTCAACAGAACAAAGTTTTCCAGAGTGCTCAGTACTCATTACAGACACATTTCCAAAAGAGCTCAACTGCTTAGTCAATAAAGCAAAGACCACAGGTTTT
>NW_008677378.1:58053-81546 GCF_000695815.1 Acanthisitta chloris
CGTAGGGACTGCAGGCACTGGGCTCTTAAAAATATGTTTAGGAACATGGATGAATTCCATCAGGAAATACTCAGAACTTCTGAAAATATACCTGCTTATTTAAACATCTAAATGGATGGTACATCTTTTTTGTTCCTTCTGTCATCCAGTCTGAAGACTCCTTAGGATAGTGTGCAAATTGTGATGACACAGTGGTAAAATAATTTTCATCAGAAGCAATACCAAGAGATCATTAAACTTGTTCATTCTCAGCATATACTTAGATCCATTGTTCTTTGGAGATGACAGTGCATAGGAAGGTGAAAATCCTGTCAATTTATTGAAATACACAAAGGATGACAATTATATTTGTCCATATTTGTGATGCTGGCTTTGAACTCATAAATGCCTTGTGGTAAAACTAGAGTTTGATCAACAGGAATCCATGACAAAAACTGATGTGGAAAGTACTATTAAAATAGAAACAGAGTTTTACTTTTATTATATTAACTAGAAGTTAACATTTGTCTTTGTCGACAGGTGGTTTATTTAAACATTTTTTATTGATCACCTTTTTATGTGTTATTGATTTTTCAACTTGGCTTGTGAGATATTTGAAATAAAAACATAAGGCATATTCATTTCATAGTGAAAGCTAAACTAAACTATGTGGAAGAAAAAAGTTTAAGGAAATAAACATCCACAGTGGCTTGTTATTCAATAAACCATCAGTGCCAAGACTCCAAACAACTGCTTGTTTCCTGTCAATGCTATCTGCAGATAAATAAAGTTCAGTGCCTGTTTGCTTTATTTTGGTGGGGTTTTTTTTCCCCTCTTTGAGGCTTCATTCTCCAAAGGTCTTATACTATTTACCGAGGTTTGCCTTATTTTTCTTTAAGCAGTGAATGACTAGTGAGCTTACTCTATGAAGGACATGCTCACACTGAATATCTAGAAGTCCTGCTAAGTGCCCAGCCTTCTAAATTAGCTACAAAAATTCACTGCTGGCATTCTGACATGCACATTACCACAATATGCAATAAAAAAGACCTTTACCTTTAGGGCAAGACTGCTGGTGAGTCATTAAATGAGATGGTAATGATAGGATGCTGATGATTAAACAACATACTCCTAAGGGACCACTTCTGTCATTTTTTATTATGTTTTGTTTCTGTCTTAGAGCTTTATATATTGCCCAGCACAGCAGCACCATCTAAGTGCTGCAGTCTGTCAGCAGATCCAGCACAGTGGCCCATCTACTTTCTAAGGGAGAAAACTGCATTAGAGATGATTTTGCACATTATTTCCCATTGGTTTGCTTCTGTTGGTAGGATAATGAGATATGGGAGATTAAGACATTTATTAAAATAATTTCATACACTTCAGTGAATTGCTTGGGGATTAAAGTATCATATAGTATGTGAATACGTACACAAGAGTTGTCCTGCAAATGTGTTCTGTTAGCAATACAAAAGAGTTGGTTTGAGCCTTAAGGAGTGCTCCTGAAGGAGGGAGCTGTGTGTTTGTAGCTAGTGCAGGAGTAGCCTCCACTGTTTTTCAGGCATATATTCAGGTATAGCTCCCGTCTGACATAGCCAATTGCACTAAAAAAGCCTAACATTTTGTAAAAAAATGGCATGAATGCTATCTATTGTACTAAAGAACTATAGGCTTTTCAGTACTGTGACTTTCTTTTCACCATAAAGCAGCTATTGACAGAGAAACTACAAAATTACTCTTGCTTTTTTATTCACTGCTCCCAAGTGATGCTAACAAACCTCATGTTCCTCACTCCCTCATTGACTTCCCTGCTTCAAAAAACTGGGAGCATCCTACAGTTTCCCAGGACTTCAAAACCACCATTGTGGTCCAGACAGACTACCAAGAGTCCTGTCAAGAAAGGTCAAAGACATGACTCTGTTCTGGAGAGTCTCAGGCTCTGATCCAAAACTTACAATTGTTGCACAGAGTATTTTAACATCCTTTGAGAAAGTTTAGATATTTTTCATGCTGTATATGAATCGAAAAGTTTCTGCTGATGACGACAGACCCCAACAGAACCAACAACCATGGGCTGACTGAAAATTAATCTCAATACAGTTAAAAACATAAGCTCTTCCATATCATCCTTATAAGCACAGTCTTGGACACTTGAACTCAAAATTTGGTGCTCTAAGGCTTCTTCTACGAACTGCGTAAGCAATTCAGCCATATCATCCATCAAAAGTTGATCAAGTGTCCAAGTGCTTCAGATTAGCAGCAATATCCAGTGTAACTGTATATGCAATTTTTCACTGCTTGGGTTTCTTCATATAATGAGTTAATGGTTGACTTTTTTGGAGCAAGTATGCAAACAGATAACACAGACATTTCATAGCTTGCAATAGGGAATTTAAATAAATTTGAACAGAAAGGTTGAAAATTAATAATAAAAATGCTATGTGGTTAGCAATCCATAGCCATCAATTCATCAATTAATAAGAAAATTAATTGCTAACTTTGAAATTACCTCAGCTATTTTTGAAAGAAACTGACAGCTTGATGTATTAAAATAAGAGTGATTACTTATTGTAAACAAATTTCAGTTTACCTACCTCAACAGCTCTTTAATTTGAAGAAGGATGTTGCATTCCTTTTTTGTGTCTGCTGGACAACCTTCAGCTCTGCATTAGCTAATTAATTCAAAGAAGGAAGAATTTTTTTTCACAGAATTATCAGTATAACTCCTATTATTTATATCTGCCCATAATTAATACAGAAAAATATCTATGAGTTCCTATATTAATCCTTAGAGAATTAAGAAAGCAATGACAATGTGGCATCATTGGTAACAAGAACACCTCTGTAGTGTAGAAATGTAGGTGTTAGGTTTTAGGAACAAAAATATGCATACGAGATAAGGGAAGGATATACTGTGCAAATCTATATAAGGAGGACACAGAACAAAGGTATATTGCTTTAATTTAAAATAAGGGGCCTGAGATGATGTGTTGTCAAGGAATAGAAAAAGTATTGAAAATTTGGAAAAAAAGAGGAAGAAGAGACACAGGTAAATAAAACCACTGAAAAAAAAGGGCAATACTTTTTTATTTATGGAAGGGCACATTTTCTTCAGTCTCTGGTGGCAATATCAGAAAGAACTCAATGAATTTGAGAAGATTACTTCAACAGGTCTTTTCTGAAAGCATATCACAGGGCTTTGCAAGAAAGCAACAAAACTGAGACAGAAATGTTGAACAACTAAAAGAATGAGAAGAAAGCAGCCTAGAGCTGTAAGGTACCCTCTGCTTGCACAGTGATGTTAACTCTGCATTGTGAGCATAGCCTAAATAGTAGACAATGTGACTGCTGAGGAAGTCAGGGTGATGCAATGAAAAGCCCAGTACAGTGATTCAGGAAGAAGCTGGATTGATGCTAAAATTAAGTTAACATTTTAATAACTAAAAAACTTTAAATGCCTACCTTTCATCTTCAAAATGTGCACTTGTACATGTTACTGAATTTCTAGCTATGAGTGCACGATTTTTCAGGGGTTTTATTACTTCTTTCATTCCCTTATCATTTTCCTTTTATTATTTTTTTCATTTTCCTTACGCAGTTTTGAAAGCTCAGCTGGAAATTCTGAATAACGTGTAGTGTTTGTGTATTTCATTTTAAGCATGAAATTTAATTTCAGCTCCTTCATTCCAGGAAATCCTCTGTATTTTTTCATATCTTGGAGAATTCAATGTTTCCTTTATAGCTGATACCTGCTTAAAATATCTGAATACTTAAATGCATTATGTGCAAACTAGAATATGCCATGGTAAAGTCTTAGTCTATTAAGTCTTCTTGTGTGGATTTCCACCATACAAAATAAAATGTTCTTGTGTATGAAAATCATGCTTGAAAACAAGCATGTACAAAAAGCAACATTGAGAAAAACAATGCAGAATTTTCCTCCCAGCCCCACAGAATGATTATCACATATCAATTACAATTTTCACGGATGCATCTTCATGAATCTACCTGCAAAATGTTCTGAGAATATAAATGATCAAAATGACTGTCATCAAGCTGCAGTACTGTTGAGAGTTTCTCTTGTCTTTCAGCATGTGTTTTTAATTACATTTTAAAATCTATTGGTATTTTTTCAGTGGGAAACACTGTGCTTTAGAAACTCATCTCATTTACAGCTCTAAAGAAAGCTCATATACAAGATCAGCAGCATAAGCTTCCAAAAACACTCCAGTAAGAGTTTGTTTCACCTTGGTGATGCACTGCTTCCCCTCAAGTGGACTCACCTGGTTTCTACAGGGGTACACATCAAGTGAGGTGCTGCTCATATTACATACAAGCACTACAGTCATTATGATATCAGTCTTCACGAAACAAAGAAAGGAAACAAGAAAACCTGCCAACCAACCAAAAAAACTTCTAAATGTAAGATGTTCCAGTCCTGAGTCAGCTCACACTTTCATGGATGACTGAAGAACATCTTGCCAGCTTTTTAGCATAAAATGATAATTTCTCTTTGCCCCATTTCTTTATTTATCTCATGCATTATTCCAAACTCACTCACACCTGCTTATGCCACTGAAGTCAGCACTGACAGACAAGGATAGTGTTCATGTCAGGTCAGAGTCAGATCCTGCATTTCCACCCTGCTTTTTCCAGTCCTGAAAAAAAGTAGGGATCTACTCCATTCTACGCTATTACCATGCCAAATCTGATGTCCCACATCATGATAACTGGTAGAGATTTGGTAATTTCTGCTTTTTTTTCTCAAGTCTCCAGCTCCTGAAGTCCTGCAAGATGAGGTGCAATGGGTTGTGGTATGGACCATTAGGACAGGAGCAACTCTGAGAGGGACATGGATATATTGAAGAGAACACACAGAAGTGATTCTACGCTATTACCATGCCAAATCTGATGTCCCACATCATGATAACTGGTAGAGATTTGGTAATTTCTGCTTTTTTTTCTCAAGTCTCCAGCTCCTGAAGTCCTGCAAGATGAGGTGCAATGGGTTGTGGTATGGACCATTAGGACAGGAGCAACTCTGAGAGGGACATGGATATATTGAAGAGAACACACAGAAGTGATTCAGGGGACTGAAATATCTCTCTGTAAGGAAAGGCTGAGAGAAATGGTACTGTTCAGCATGGAAAAGGGAATGTTTGGGGTGGATTCTTATTAATGATTTACTTAATTAATATTATTAAATCTCATTAAATATTATTAACCCTATTATCTAATCAATCTTATGAAATCTAAATAATACCTGAAGGCAAGATGACATAGCCAGGTTCTTTTTAGTGATGCCCAGTAACAGAATCAGAAGCAATAGACACAAACTGAAATATAGGAGGTTCCTCCTGAACATCAGGAAACACTTTTCACTCTGAGGGTGGTGACCAAGCACTGGCACAGGTTGTTCAGGGAAGTTGTAGAGTTTCCATCCTTGGAGATTTTTAAAAGCTCTCTGGACACAGCCCTGGGCAATCAGCTCTAGGTGACCCTGCTTGACCAGATGACATCCAGAGGACCCTTAATCCTCAATCATTCTATTACTCTCTGATCTCTTAATCTTTTGCCTTAGAGCACGGAGATGAGCATTGAAATAGAAAGTCTCATGCAGCTTAAATATCCATAAATCATATCAGAGTAGAAACTCTACCTACTCCTTAAGACTACCAACCAAAGAAGCAAACATTGCAACTGCACAGACAGCAGACAGCATTTGCACATACAACTTTCCAGCTAACATTTGTGCAACTGCTAAATATGAAGCAAGACCTGAACTCTCAAACTCTGCTTTCTCATTTTTCCCACTTAACAGCAGTGACTAGTTGTGGAGGTGCAAAATTCAGTTAAATCACCAGCACTGTGTAAGCAACTGGTCTGCATTGTCAGAAAGAGGACACAGCTGTATATTCCCAGCAGTGCTTTTTGAGGTTTGAAACTTCTTTATTTTTTCTTGTTTTGTTTTTGTTTTGTTTTGTTTGTTTGGGTTTGTTTGATTTGGTTTAGTTTGGTTTTTGTTTGTAGATCTAATATCCTGCAGCAGAGGAGATGGGAAAGCAGATGGCAGATCAATAGGCGAGGACAGTTAATTGCCAACAATGCTAGCATGGATTCTCTAGCTGCCTAAGCAAAGCCTGATCACAACTGCAGCTGCTGTAAGTGAGTATTTATATACTGTGCAGCAGAACAGCCACAGTGCAGCAGTTTACAGTGTATCATGACTTGTCTTCTGATGTGGAAAGGGCAGCACTCTCAAGTCCTGAGATACCTGAATCATAAATCAAGCCAGAGGCTGCCCAGCAATTGCCCATCCAACCCCATCCCCAAACCTCAGTTCTAAGTAAATACACATTAAACTCTGGCCTGTGTTACTTGACAGATTAATGTGAATCATGACAGTTACATTAAAGATGGAGGAATACAAGGCAATTAGTTAACAAGCATTAACAAAACTGTAGCACAAACTGCAAAAATTAGTCCTGAAGAGAGAGAAATGGCATCTCTGATTTTCTGATCTTTTCTTCACCATTCACGTTTTAATGTTGGGCACAAAAAGTGGAAAAAAAGGAAGCACAAAACAGACTTTTGGAACTCAGGAAGCAAAAAGAGAAGAGACAAAACTGTAGTGCAGAAACCACAAGCCTCACTCTCAATAGCACAAGTTCAGAGTCAAAGACACTTTCCACTTTATCAGAAGACTTTACAGATTTAACTCTTTCCATTAAGCCTTGCACTGACTTGCCTAATATATGTGATAGCAGTGCAAAAGCCTTGTGTTGTAGTGGTAATTTGAATTGCAGTCACCCAGTAGCAAGATGTTTACCTGTGATTAAACTGGCCTAGTTCTGACGTTGTCCTCACCATCCTTCAGATTTAAAATGTTCTGTGTCACTGGGATGCTCTGAGGATAAGCATATGAAAGGTCATCACATTCTCAGATTCTGCCATCATAAAGGGCATGTAAATAAATTTGCAGACATTATATTCTTTTTTCTGTTGTACTGGGTTTGGCTGGGATAGAGTTAATTTTCTTCATCATAGCTTGTATGGGGCAATGTTTTGCATTTTTGATGAACACAGTTTTGAAAACATTGAGGTGTTTTAGTTATTGCTGAGCAGTGCTTACACAGCATTGAGGCTTTTTCTGCTTCTCATACTGCCCTGCTAGCACATAGGCTGAGGGTGTGCAGTTGAGAGGGGACACAGCTACTACAGCTGGCCTCAAATGACCAGCAGAGAAAGAGGGGACATTTGGAGTGATAGCATATGTCTTCCCAAGTCACCATTAGGCATGATGGAGCCCTGCTTTCCTGGGGATGGCTGAACACATGCCTGCAGAGGGGAAGTATGGAATTGATTCCTTGTTTTGCTATGCTTGTGTGCACAGCTTTTGCTTTACCTATTGAACTGTCTTTATCCCAACCCACGAGTTTTTGCACTTTTACCCTTCTGATTCTTTCCCCTATCTCACTGCAGGGGAGAGAGTGAACTAGTAGCTGTTTGAGGCTAATCTGCCTACTGGTGTTAAAACCATGATCAAAAGCAATTATGTAATCTTTTCCAATTAGCTATTGATGTACTGCCAATAAATAAAAAACTGCTCTTGACCATGGACTGTAATTTTCCTGATTTCATATGGCTTGCTTAATTAAATTAGCAACATAATTTGCATTTGTTGGATACAGTGGGTTCCAATGTCCTGCCAAAAGGGAAAATAGTAGCAAGTTGTACCTCTCACAGCAGGGACTGAAAAGATTTCTAATTTTCATTTCACCTTGACCCAGTGTGAGCAGCATCCCCCAGCAAGTCTACCAATACAGACAAGGTTAAGGATGACAAAACATTAGCAGTTGCAAATTCAGTCCAAAAGATACTTAGCACTTTCTGTGAAAATCTGACCATGTTATTTCATTTGGACCCTGCAATAATATTCCCTGAAATCAATAGAAAGGTTACTTCCTGTATCCTGGAATGTATTATTCCAGTCAGCTGAAATCTATTCATAGAAGATATGTTACCTTTTGTGAGCTTCTCTAGAAGTTGTTGCAAATGTTTAAAATTGTCTGTTGCATAATAAGAAACCCAAAACCTTAAGTGTTTCCATATCATTGCAGTATCTCAATATTCAGTCATCATCTGACATTTTCTCCTGGATAAAAAGGACTTTGAGGAACACATACCGTGTCCTCCAGCTAGGCCAACACAGCCAAAGATCCTTCCCAACCACACAAAGCATAAGATTAATTTATGCTAAAGACCCATAATGCAGCTTAAAGGCACTAATTGGAAATAGTTGTGTGTATTAGCATAGTCCAGGGGAGCATAGCTGTGCTTAGTTTCCCTGCTGCTGTAGAATTGTGATGGCTTTGATGGCAGTAAAGTGTCAGTACTGTCTCTAGCAGCCAATACAAAGCCAGTTCAAAACCAGTAAACCCTGATTTTCTGCTAAATTTATCTTACTGTTAATCGTAGACTCAATCTGAGTACAGGTTGAGAAGAGAATTTCAAAGCCTCTGCCTAGCACATTCCTGTCTCTGCTTCACACTTGCCTATTTTCTGTGTAAATTATTCTCTTTTCCAACACTTCTATAGTTCTCCTGGCCAATGCATCTGAACACTGTGTAACATGTACTGTATTTACCCTTATAGCACCCCTGAGGGCAATAAAATGCATTTACCCCCATTTTACTAATGGGAAAGTGAAGTATAAAATAGATTAAGCTATTCACACAAGTATTAAGATCTCTTTGTTCTACTTATTATGAGCAGGTCATTTTGCTGCTAGTTTTCCATTTGGCTCAAATCCCAATCGGCAGCTGGTAACTGACACAGCTGACAACTCCCTGCTCCAAGAAATCACCAAGAAACCCTGAACTTTAACAAAATTTTGGTCAACTAATCATTCTGCTTCTGGTTACACAGGTGTGAGCATACTATATCTCCATGATACCAACTGCCACAGGTAAGATCAGTATACTTCCTCATCTTTAAGCCCACATAACACTGAGCAACATGTCAGAATTTTACACCAGTTTTGATGCAATACTTGCAAGATTTGCCATGCATTTCATGGATAGATGTGCCCCCCTCACCTTTCCAGAAGTCTGAAGTGTATAAATATTGTAGTATTTAATGAGACTTTACTTTCAAATACTTAAGGTTCTTTTCTCTGGCTTTTCCATCAGATTGTTACTGGGGATGGTGATTTAAAATATGTTCCTGGGGTGTTTCTGGAGTTTCAAAGGATATGAATTTCACTACATCTTAGTTAGCATTTGCTATGATATCCATAGTTTTATTGCACCACTGGAACAGTAATCGCTCTGATAAGGTAAGAATTTTCTTTTATTTACCTCAATTCATTTTATTGATTGATGTAGAAAGGATGCAGGATGTAATTATTCAGGAAGTAGCGGGAGGGAGAGAAAGGGAAGAGTGAAGAAGAATAATAAGCCAAAAACTGGTTTGGTGTATCTTCATGAAGTACTTATCACTGAAATAGTTTGGGGGCAGATTAATTACATGATTTTGCCTACTTCATCTGACAGTGTTGGCAAGAGCAATCAACTTCTTTACAACATACTCTGTAGCCCAAGAACACTGGACTGGCCCATGATAAGATCTTGTTTCACATTCATTCTCAGCCACACACCAATAATTGACAGATCTGAAGATATGGTCTTATATATTCAAGTAGCTTCAGGACACTGGTAACTTACAAATTCTGATAATCACCCTAAAAAATTATGCATATTTTTTCAAGTGACTTGCTAGGTATTCAGTAACCACAAAAAAGGTGGCCATCCCATCTGCCAAATGACATAGTGCGTACTCATTAAGGTCATGTCATTAATTTGTGAGAATTACTTCACTGCAAGGAAATCCAGGCTCTCGTGATGGTAGCTTATGCATTTGGATTCTCAAGACACCCAGATCTGTGAGTTGGTATGTCTTTCTCCTCAGGAATTAGACCTGTAAAATTCTATATCCAACTGCTACAACACACAAAGCAAACTATGTGTCATGCTCTGAGGTATATGCATAATTTCATATTCTTTATAGACTTCCTGATACCACAATAACACTCCTAAAATCTAAATAAGAAGCTCACCAAAAAAAACCCCAAACCAAACCAACAAATAAAACAAAACAAAACAAAAAAACTCAACCAAAAGAAAATCCCACACAAAATCTTCATAGAGAATCCCCAGAGAAAAGCAAATACAAAGAGCCTGGAATATTGCCCTGGGGTCAAAAAAAGAGTTTTGGAGCCAGTACCACTTACCTTTCTAGGGGTTTTAAACACATGGCATTCAGAATACATATATTTGTGTTTGTTTCAAAATCTGCACCAGGACATACACCTAAATAATGCCAACTAGACCACGAAACAAATTCTGCCTGCAAGACAAATTTCATAGTTTTCTTCAAAGTTCCAGACTTCTCCCCAAAAAACCCTCAACTATCTTTGAGGTCAAGGAGAGTGAAGCCCCATATCCAGATCTGAACATCATACCTCAGTTCAAAGGAGAAACAACCTAAATACTAAATTCCCTACTTATTTTACAAAACTATGTGCCGAAATGTAGTTCAGACTACTACTAGATGCTGTTTATGTTGAGAGACACACCATATTTTCTACTTTAAAAAATCAATTCTGTTCATGGAAGAAATTGCAGATAAGTCATTAGTTTTGGGGTTCAGTTAAAAAATACACCCAAGCGATATAATTTTAACCTCTAATTCTACATTTCAAGTTGTGCCTAAAAATCCACTCATTATAGAAACAGGCCAGTAAAGAAAATGGCCAAAGTAGACATATCACATATTAAGGGAAACTAGAACTCTACAGAAGTGTCTGAAGGTATAAGAAAAAGGCTTCTCTTGGAAGTTCTCTCAGCTCATGTATACCATGGGAGATGGTGCAAATTGCAACTCCATCTCCTGACCATGTTAAAGACACTGTGGATGAACTGTCCTAGAACTCTAAGTTATTATCCCGCCCTTCATTCCCAACGTACGCTGCTGGCCACCTGGTTTCAGGAGGGCAGATTTCTAGTGCTAGTTATGGAATTGACTTTTGCAAGAGGAGAACAGCCATTACTGAGAAGGAACAGCATCAACCTGATCATCACACACAAACATGACTGAAACAGAAACCACTAGTCTGCCTTTCAGAGCTATGCAGTTTATATATTAGAAGATATATTAAGTCTTTTGTTGTGAGGCTAAAGTCCATCACACATATTAGCAACCAGGAGTCAATGTGATATAGGTTACACATTCTGCTCCAAGGCTCTAATACTTTCCTCTAAAGCTTTTGGTATGGGCCTTTGGTTTGCTTTTTTAAAGAATGCAATGCTGAGCTACTGTAACAGCTTTGGAATTTCTTCTGCTTACTACAAACACTTTGATTTGAACTCTGTGTAAGACTACTGGTAAGAATCTCATGGATCAGGAGCCTAAAATCCTCTGAAAGTACTTACCATGAAATCTTTTGAAAACTCATCTTTAATTCAGTTAAGTTTTACTGCCTGTTGCTTTCATTTAAAGACTGCTCTAACATTAACTGTTTGAAATTTCATTTTCATATCTTACTTAAACACTTTTTTCTGCTTCCATTTTTACCTTGCAAAGTATCATTATTTAGATTAAACACTTTCTTCTACTTCCACTGTTTTAAGAGAATTATCACAGCCCCAGATGGACCTGTGTAGGTGGGTTGCACAGTAGAAATCAGGGTTGTTTTTGTAATTCTAATGGTAGAAATGGTCTCAGTAAAGTTAGGGAAATGTCAATCATAGTTTTTAGAAAAGGCCTACTGACTAGCTCTCATTTGCTATTTCTTACATTGCTTTTAGGGAAAAAAGCCAACAGGACTCTAAAAGCCTGACAACTCTTAAAAAAAAGTTTACAGGATCAATCCCCGCATAGTAATGCTACAAAAGCTCCACATAGGAAAAAGTGTCATGAAATAGCTTTGCAGAAACCCTTAAAAGGGTGTTCTGGTTTTGGCTGAGGTAATTTTCTTAGTAGTGACTAGCATGGCACTGTGTTTTGGATTTTTGCTGAACACAGTGTTGATAATATAGAGATGTTTTTGTTCTTGCTGATCAGAGCTTACACAGAGCCAAGGCCTTTTCTGCTTTTCATACTGCCACACTGGCAAGGAGGCTGGGGATGCATGGGAGTTTATGGGTAACCACAGCCAGGACAGGCGACCCAAACTGACCAAAGAGATATTCCATACCATATGATATCATGTTGAGTATATAAAGTGGGAGGACATTTGAAGTGATAGCATTTGTCTTCCCAAGTAACCATTATATGTGATGGTCCCTGCTCTCCTGGACATGGCTGAACACCTTCTGCCCATGGGAAGCAGTGAATGAATTCCTTGTTTTGCTTTGCTTGTGTGTGTGGCTTTTGCTTTCCCTGTTAAACTGCCTTTACCTCAAGCCATGAGTTTTCTAGCTTTTATCCTTCCAATTCTCTACCCAGTCCCACTGGTGGGCAAGTCAGCAAGTGGCTGTGTGGTACTTAGTTGCTGACTGGGGTTAAATCATGACAAAGGGAAAAGCAGATTTTGTGTCTAGGAGAAAAGCTTACTAGTGCTATCCTCCAATGACCATACTGTACCATCCACTGCTACAAACAACATGAGATCAAGCAACACACACTAAATATTTCAAGGACCACACAGTACAAACCACACTGTCCCAAAAAGAAGGTATTATTATACTTACAAACGTGACCTACTACTAGAGCCTGCATGAACATAACTGATGTAACATTTCTGTCAAAAAAAATACCAATTTTGACTCAAAGTCCCCAAGCAATAAAGAAGATACTCTCTTCCATGTTGCAAAGTTATATGGGTAAGACTTTGCCAGGCTTGGAACAGGTCTAGAAACACAGGTTAATGTTGTCCAGTGCTTTCAGGCATGTTGTTCCTCTTATGCATTGATGTCTTCCCAAGACACTTAATTTCTCCTACAAACAATGAAATCTCAACACCTTAACCACTGAGAATCTTTATAGGAAAAATTGTTTTGTCTTTTGCTTTGGTTTTTATTACACAGTAGATACAATTGCTATTATCTTGCAGCACAAACAGCTTTGGAAATTAATAGGCAAAGTCAATTTAAGACATTAAATCAGTCTTATAAGCTACAAAACAACAGAAATTGTCCCATAAATGTAGTTAATGAAAGCAGATTACAAAGTTCAGAGTGAACAAATTAAAAAAAACCCCTTCATGTCTGGAGTAAGTTCATAACACACTAGCTCTAGAATACATATTAGCATCCCTGATTACATTGCACATACACTGACATACAGGAGAACTAGATAAAAAACCCACATTAAACTCCAAAGGAAGAATAGGTGCATGACACTGCATGCAGAAAATTCAGTGAAATTTATCAGTAGGAAATGTACCCTCACTATTTAAAATATTACATATACTGCAGTCCATTAGACTGTCATGGGAATATACATGGAGGATATTTTCACCAAGTATTTGTTGAAATATTTGTTCAGATCGAATAATAGTACTATAAATTTTAGTTAGAAAGTGATTGCCACTGTAATTACAAAGAGCTTGTCAGAGAAAGGTCATTGCTTATTTTTTTTTCCTTTTGCATTTAGCTTGTTTTTAAGAAGGTTGTTCCACTTCACTTGAAGGATTAAATTGAAGAGATTTTGAACTAATAAAAAATTCAGTCTATTAATATCTAAGAAATTTCATTTAGAAGACTTGATTCATTACCAATGTATGCAATAATCCCAGGTGATGATTTGCTCAAAGCCAGTGCAGTTCTTATTTCATTGTGCTATTTTAGATTCTCAAGCAAGTATCTTTCTGTACTGGGGAAAAAAAGAATCATAGACAAAGACCCCCAAACATGATTCAGTCATGACTCTACATCTGAAACAAAGGAAGATTTACCAGCATACTGTTCTTTCATGAAGGAATATCTGCCATTATTTTGCTAAAATTATTAAAATAGGTAACAGTAATTAAGGAGTACATTGACATCACTAGATTAATGAACAGTGAAATTCCTGTTGTTGATACAATGACACTGGTCCTGAGGTCAAAATTCACATGGCAGATACTAAAAAGTGTCAAGAGAGTGCTTCAAATAAATATTGCGTAAGTTGTATATGATCTATATCAATACACCACCTTCAGTTTCCTTTTGGCTTTTTGGGCCATTCAGATTAATTCAGGTGATATTTCCAAGTTTCTCCCTACATGCATTAGGGCCAGGAATAGTAGACCATGAGAAGCCTCTGAGGATCTCTATAATAAACCCTACAATTGATGTATCATCCCTTCCCTGACATAAAAAAGTTGTATCTTCCAAGAAATAGTTTTGTGTCCTTGCCTTCCCACATGGAGGCAGTTTTAAACTCTTAGATTTTGTTTAAAAGCAAAGCAATGATATACTAATTATTACCTCTGACAATTACCTGACTCTAGGAATTTGGTCTTTAAGCAAGAAACCAAGTATTGTGAGCCTCTTACTAGCATTCCTTAGCATTTAGTGAGGGTGCTGTAGCATAAATAAACTATGCAGTATGCAAGTTTGGATCACAGCCACTTGGGCCAAGTACTATGAAAAAATCACTGCAACAGTTATATTAACAAAATTTAAATGTGTGTAAGCACATCTATATATACTTCACTAGGAAATACTTATATGTTTGGGAACCTTCAGTAGTCTGTGACTGACACAAAGTTAAATGCAGAATTCTGGAAACTCCCACTCCACCTGAGGGCCAGAAGAAGGATGTTAAGGCAGGTGGACTAGCTCCTTGGGTGAGTAGTGTTTTTGGTATGTGAATAAAAACTCAGTGACAAGAGTTTCAGGAATGTAAACTTCTATTTATCTCAGCTTCAAAGAATGTCATGGATACTTGCTGTCTCTCCATATTAATGACTGGCAAATGGAAGTTTACTGTATGCCCTACCTTTAAAAACAAGGCTTTCCGTAATAGGGTTTCTCATAAGATAGTGGATAAACAATTAATTGCCCACAAGCAGGCTATGTACTTCTTAATTTGATTTATTTATCAGTACCATGGACAGAAGGATAAAATAAAGCAAAGACAATACTACTTTTGATTACTACTGCTTTTTTCCCCCCTCTCTCTTATTTTCTCTTTTAACCTAGTGTTGCTTAGCAAAAAGACAAGAACCTGTGAACGATTTTTGTTCCTGGTCTAAATCAGCAAAGAAAGGGCACTTTAGATGTGTTAGCAAAATGTTCATCTCAGTCTGCTTCAGTGCATAACTATAATAGGGGCTGTGACGCTGTTTATATCACAGAGATTAAATTTTGCTTTCATATCCCAGACATCTCATATTGTAAATCTTTTCACACCTTGCTTAATACATTGGTCTCAGTGACTCAAGATGTGCCATAGTGGATTAGACAATGATATTAATGTGTGACAAATACCAGTAAATGGCTTTGCTGTTAGATCTCTGCAGAAAAATATCAAAATCAAAACCAAAAAAGCAGGCAGGTTTTCACTCTTCCAAACCATGTGGACTAATGTAGCATAAAGCACTCGAATTCTTTTTATGACTGAAAACATCTGTAGCCCACAACCTTATTCTCATTCCTCTTCATACCTTTGTTAATTTTTATGGCTTCCCCTCTTTCTTGACAACGATTTCATGTCTAGAAGTAGTTAACTGTTTACAAAGCCTGTTACAGACATGAGATATGTGAGGTCTTGCTGGGGTAAGATTGCCTTAGAAGTAATAAAATATTTGCCACCTTTTCCAGAATGGACAGTTTTGTAATCAAGTTTAAACTTTTTGTTCTTAAGTGCTTTCCTAAATAAGGTAGAATTATGAAGTACTCAACTGCTTTCCTGGTTCAAGGTCTTCGAACCTGCATATCCACTTTAAAAGCTGCTGCATATCCACTCCAAAAACTACTCAGAAGAAAATTTTCTTGTGAAATTCACCTCATTCCTTTGGCTAGCATCAAATTCTGTACGTGACAAAAAGCTGATTCTTTTTCCTTTGGAAATTGCATGGATCAATATTTGCTGTATGAGTTTCTCAGCATCAACCTAGCAGCAAGTGTTTTGTTAACTGTACCAAAGCACAATTAGATTTCAGACACATTCCAATACTATTCTTTTTTTCAGCTCACTGATTAAACGTGGTAAAACTAATTGAAAGGCAGCACATCCAAGTCTTCAAGCAATCCTCTCATTCTCTAACTCAAGATTGGCATCTATGTCCTTGCTCTGCTGTGTACTTCCGAACTTCAAAACTTTTTTTTGTAACCATTAATACAGCTACAATTGCTACTTCAATAGCCATAGTCATGATCTTCCCCTCATTCTTCCATTCAACTAAAAACCTGCTTTTCTGCAAGGGGGACTGCTTCACTTCTTTATGTGTGACAGTCGCAGCTCCTGATGCTCTTTCCATTCTAATCACAATGAGGAAAAGTATAATGCTTGTACTCATGATAAAAACACTTATTTGCTTCATAAGAGGCATATTTGTGATTAGTTAGGACCTTGCCCAAGAGTTTTGTGTTTTGTATCAGTGAGAGAAATTGGAAATATGTGTGAGTGCATATATGTATCCAAGGGGAGAGCTGTCCCTGCTTTTTTAACTTCCAATACCACAGAACCATTTAATTTGAAATTAATTTCTGACCTTTGGTGCATCTGTCCTCAAACATATTAATACCTACTGCTAATCTGTGCCAACAGATACTCAGCTTCTCTTAAATATTTATGCATTGTAAATTTGGAATTCCATTTGTAATCATTAGACTTGATGCTAATTTGAATCTCAGTTTCTGTAAATCTCCAAGGTACTATAGAAAAAAACAAATATATGAGCAAAGTCATAAACAAATGTGCAAAACCAGAAAATCAGAAATAAAATTCAATGCTGAAAATGAAGATACATACTATCACCTTTTAAGCTATAAACTGAACAAGGAATCGTGACTGCAAACCACAGTGTACAAACATAATAAAGTTGTTGATGCCTTCAAATATGCAAAGCATTTCCTCCACGTCTTCCTAAAATATGCCAGATTTGTCTAGTTGACCTTCAGTCATGTTTCAGTAATTTATAAACACAAAATGGATTTTCTAAAATATGCATTATTTTTAAAAGTTCGCAAAACTCATCTATTAAAAGTAATTAGTTTTGGAAAAGGGTCTATGCACAAAGATAACCTATTTGATATTCCAAAAGAAAAAATCCAGGACAGATACTTCAGAACGGAAGATACATTTTAATCCCAGGAATTGTACCAATTGATAAGTAAATGGCCTTCTTATACTTCTGAAAGTCTAGTGAGTTTAGTAATTTCTGAGCTTCTGTTGAATTCTAGAGTTAGTGCTTGAACTATTTTGATTCTGCTTAGAACGATGCAAATAAAGAAAGCAAACAAAATCAAAATAAACAAAGCCTAACTATTTTGATTAAAACCATTTTTTAAAAAAATATCTCTAAAATTAGAAGTGTATATATGTCAATCCACAGCCTAAATCTGCTAATTAAATCTCCTTATATACTCTCAGGAAAAGATCACTTAATCAGAAGAGAACCAAACCACACATATAGACAGCCACACTTAGCATAAGAAACTTTCTGAATAGGACCATACTATTTGGATTACAGATTCTCAAAACAGTACTGTGGAGTGCACAAATGGTGCATAGCCTAGCACAGACACAGGTTCCCACCACTGGTACTGACAGTGTACAAAAAGCCCCTGTCTGAGGGCCTGAGACCAAAACCATAAACAAAATTATAACTACTTAATTCCCTTTCCAAAAATAATTTCTGTGATGTGAAAGGTTTTGCCTTAACTCATTGAGTTGAAATATAAAAATACTTTTAGGTTTTTACTCAACAATTCATTATTAGAAATATCGAACAACTTGCAAGGTTCAACATCTGTAACAATTCTAATCAAGTAATAGAAACAGTTTTAAACTGTGCTTTTGCATTAAGTTAATTCAAAATTCCATGCAAATTTAGTTTGAAACCAACCATGAATAAAAAGATGATCTTCTAATAAATACACAATAAATTGTTCTCTATTTCTCAGCATAATGGGAAATGCAGAAATTAAGAATCTAAATAAATGTATATTAAAGTGATACAAAATGCCAAAATGCAAGTGCTTACTTACAGCGTATGCTCCTGATTAGGAAGGAGCAATGCCAAAACTACCCTAACACCACATTTAGTGACAAAAATTAGTCAAACCAATACAGGGGTTCTAGCAGTTTATGGGAATAGTTATTTTTACAATGGATTCCGCTGCCCACAAAGAGAAAACTACTCGAAAGAATTAACAAAAAAATTACATCTATTGCTGCCACTGACACTGTTACAAAAGTATCTGTCTAAAGAGGGATGGCACCAATCAGTAACTCATCATTAAACAAGGCTGGATAAACTGCTAAGTTTATGAATAGAAACAGCATCAATATTGCCAAAGACTTGTTGCAGCAGATTAAGAATTTATCTTTAAGTAGTGACCCTGGGCTGCCTTTCTTCAACTACTAAAATAAAACAAAATAAAAAGCAACCCCTAAGATGTGCAACAATTAAGGTACTTTAGGAAAATAGGTGGACGAATGCTGTGTGAACTACTCTCCCCACTGCAATGTACCCTATCAGGTGTGATGCCAGATTTTAAAGTCAATAGAGTGCCTTATGCCCCCCAAAAAGCAATGTATATTCATGCAAAACTATATTTTGCACCAAAACATAGTAGCAAGAAAGCATCAGACTTAGACAGTTCACACAGCATAGTATTGTTCATGGGCGAAGACCAGTTTCAAATACTCCTAGTGGTACTGACTCTCCTACCTAATTTTTTTGGAGAAGTGTTTTCCAAATCTTAAATAGTCAAGAACAATCACATAAAGAGTTCTTCTCACTCCAATACACTTAACAAAACCTGTTGGCAGTTGTTTTTTTTTGTTGCAATTGCTTTGTATCCTCATCAATCTCTTCCCTGTCAAAATAGTTTTCTAATTTCAATTTTTCAAGTCTGTTGTTATGCCACTTGGTGAACATTAAATTTGTTTTTCCTCATTCATTTTCAGTCTGCCTTCTCTTTCAACATCCCACCCTTCAAAATTCACATCTATTTAAGAGCCAATGTTCTTAAAACATTCCTTTACTATTTTCAGGGGGCTATTGACTTAGTTAGCATGATTAAAGAGTGTGTGACTCAGCAGCAGCTGCTACAACAGTGAACAACACCATCTGCCTGAGTTACATACCCATATTGTGGTGGTTTTTAGCAGCCTATACCATTAATTCTAAAGGATATCACTGCATACAACAAGGTCTCCGTAACAAATTGGCTGATATAATGGTTATAAAAGGATTGCAAGAACTCACTTCAGGTAGCTGAAGGTATTCCAGCTTTACTTCTTGCTTATTACCAGTACCTACCCAGCTACCTCACAGGTAATAAAACACATTTTGATACATGAAAAGCAACTTCTTTCTTTAAGCTCAGCTTTTTGGGTACTCCTTGTTGTTTTATGGGAAACATAGCTAAGCTCCTGCTGCTGCTTTCAAAGAGATCTTACATTAAGAAGCTCGAGACAGGAAGTAACTTGGCTCCAGTAACTGAAACTAACTCCTCCATTTGCTCAGTTTCACACAAGGCTTTTCAAAGAGCAGAAAACAAGAATATTCCATTTTCCTTTTTATCTTCACACTGCAACAAATGAGAGTAAAAGATCTGTTTTCTCAATTGCTAATTCCCAAGGCCCAAATCCCTCTAATACCAAAGTCAAAACAATTTGCCACAGACTTATTAGCAGTATTACCATGATGATGACTGAAATGGTGACTTATCTAGGAGATTAGAACATAGCATTCTAATATATTATGTAGTTTACAGTTTGGCAGATAAGAAAAATGTAGATGAAATGCACACATCAAGTATACAAATCACATTAGCCTGTCAAGATTTTAAAGGCTGATCAGCAAGAAACCATCCCATTAGCTCTAATTGCAGCTCAAAACATGGAAGGCATACTGAAGTTCATACTTCAGAGACTGTACTGTTAGTCCAAGGACACCTCAGCCACAAAAGCTTTCCTTTACAAGTTATCTTCATTGTTAGCCATGCTCCTACCTTACAAAAGTTTTCTGGAAGTATCATAGAAAACTGTTTGTGATCTTCCAGGCTCTACAATGGCTGATCACTCCTTTCAGTCCTCTGCTGGGCCAGACCTGCCAACCATTTGTAGGTACAGTCCTCAACTCCATTCCTCAGTGGCAATCCAGAGGGGCTTTCAAGTTAAGTGACCCTGTCCTGCTCAGTCCCTGGTCTCTCCCTTTCTCAATTAAACTGAAAAATGTCCCTCCTCAACAATCCTATAATTCCTGGTCCCTGAGTTCTCTGAGGCCTCCCTCTTTTCTTCACATATAGGAAATTACAAGTCCAGACAGAGAGAGAGGATGCCTAAATAGACTCCTGAAGCAATTCAGAAGAGCCTGAGATGCATTTAAACATAAGTAGAACCGTATCATTATTTTCAGTGTGTGCTGGTTTGAAAGCAAACCAGTGAGAGACTCCAAGTCAGAAATACAATTTAATAGGAAAAACAAAACAACAAATGCAATAGTATGAAGAGAAACCACTGACAGAGTCAGAAAACAACTTGACGCCCTGTCAGTTGGGTGTTGGTAGTAGTCTCATTAAATGGTGGCTGCAGCACTCCTGGAGTGATAGGTCTGTTGGAGCAGTGATCCTGCAGATCTGGTCCTCTCCCAAAGGTCCAGTGGCAGCTCTTGTCCTCTGGGAATCCAGCAGGCAAAAGGCTCTGTGCTGGTCCAAACTCCAGCTTATATCCCTGTGGGTATACTTGGCTCCCCCACTACATGGGAATGCTTGGGTCTCCCCCTTGGGGTGAAGCATCTCCTAATGGGACAATGTAATTCTCTGGGTCATGCCTGGGTCCCTGACAGCCCATTAAACAGAGACAGCCCCTGAGGGAGCCATCAGGGATGAGTAGGAGATAACAAGCACTGCCCCTGTCTGCTTTAACAGCTTGTGAAGACAATAATAGAATACATACCACTGGTTGCACCCTACATTGTAACTTAGGACACAGTGTAAACTACAAAACTCATGGCAGAAGAGAAAAATACATTGCTTGGGTTAGCTGAGTACATTTCTTCAAAAGCTGAACAGACATAACCTCAGTTGACATAAATAGAAATTTGGTTTACACTGTGACTCCTTCGTAGTCAAGTAATAATGAAATGTATGTATCAGACTTAAAAAGCTTTAAAGCTTCACTGCACAGAGAATGGGGGAGTGCAAGAGTGAAAGGAACTGCAACAGAAATGGGACCTAGCTCAAGGAGCTCAGAGAGATGTTGACCCAGTGCCAAAACAATACTCAAGCTTGTGAAAGTCCAAAATACCCACAGCCATAGATCCATGTTACCTGTAAACTACGTGTATGAAAATAAGGAAACAGAAGGTGGTGTGGCACACATGAGAAGCTGAGGAATATTTTTTAGAAGATAGGTATGGGAGGGAAAAGTGATGAGGTGTGTGTAGGGCCCAGAGGAGGCAATTTAATCTCAACTTCTGCATGTAGTGCACTCTATCAGTTCTTATCACTCAAGTAAGACAAAAATTATTAACTTTGTGGTTTTTTTTTCCTGGTGTTTCTTTTGTGGTTTGGGTTTTTTTGATGGCTTTCTTTTTTGTTTGTTTCATTGGGGTTTTTTTTTGAAAGAACCCATTATATATGTCTGGCAGTGTTCCTAGTTTTGACACAACCTTTTTACATTGGTTAAATGAAATGGAAAACACATGTCCATAGCTTCCCAATGTTTAAATGATGATAGAAACTGAAAGATGCATCACATCTCTTGCTCACTATGCTTGTCAACTACTGTAAGTGAATAAATAAATTATTTTATTTAATTCATAATTTAATCTAGCCCTTTTTGGTGAGACACTGGGACAGGTTGCCCATGGAAGCAGTGGCTGCCCCAACCCTGGCAGTGTTCAAAGCCAGGCTGGATGAGGCCTTGAGTATCCTGATCTAGTAGGGAGGTGTCCCTGCCCGTGACAGACGGGTTTTGACTAGATGATCTTTAAGGTCCGTTCCAACCCCTAAAATTCTATAATTCTATTATTTTGTGATTCTTTTTGATCTCTCTTGAGCTAGGACTTTGTTCTGCTGTGGGGTACTTCAGTTTGTTTGAAGATGAGGATGAAGTCACTGTTAAACGATCTGATTTGTGAGAGGTGCCTCTGTCCAAATTAAGGTGCAAATGAGACCATATGCCAAAAGTCAATAATACACTAATATTATAATAATACATGTTTTATTTGATTGTAATTATAAATGTGTGAGGTAGAGAGAGAGAAAGAAAGAGGAAAGAGGGGGGGGAAAGATAGTGAGGGAGTGATAGGGAGAGGGGAAGAGAGAGAGGAGAGAGAGAGAGAGAAAGGGGAGAGAGTGGGGGGAAAGAGAGTGAGAGAGTGATAGAGAGAGGGGAAGAGAGAGAGGAGAGAGAGAGAGAGAATGAGAGAGAATGGGAAAAGAGAGGTGAGGAGAGAGAGGGAGAGATAGTCACCACCTGTGGATCCAGCAGTGTCCTCTTGGTCCATCCTCACACTGGGCTTCCCAATGATGGAGGTCCCTGTTGTGCTTCTGGTGGTAGGGGTCCCAAATCATGCTGTTGGTGGTGAGGGTCCCCAGTTGCTCATCTGGGGGGTACCACCTTTATACAGACCATAAATTCCAGGCATCTGTGGAGGTGTATTCCTAACTTCCATGGAAAGTGGGGATGGGTGTGCCTTCATTTGCATACTTTCTTGGGGTGGGGGTTTGGTGGTTGCAGATACCACCTGTCAAAAACTCAGGGTGATCTTTGATATGTGTATGCAGTTTGCCACAGTGGGAATTTTTGTTTAGCTACATTAATCAGGATGTGCTAACCAGATCTCACCTCCACCAGGCCTGGAATTAGCACAAACTTGTTTGTGCTTATCTCAAGTGGTCACCTTTGTGGCTAGTGTGTCTTAGGGGGAATCCCTTCTGTGGTCTTAACAGTGTTTGAGACAAAGTATTTTTTAATTCCTTACAGCCAGAAGCAACATTCAAAACTCCAAATATATTAGGCTTGCTATTCTCATTTTTGCTACAGTATGGTTTATAGTAAAATGCCATTTGGGCATTACTATCTCAAATCAAGTGAAAATAATTCAAAACCCCAAGTGTTTTTCAAGGTAATATTATATTTCTCATGTAAATCCCTTTCTTTTTCTTTTCTCGAGGATTTTTCTCTAAGTCTCACAGAAAACATTCTGCTTCTTTCAAAGTAGTTAGAACCTATAAAGATTCCCTTTAAATTATTTATCCAACACACTCCCATCTTAAAAATATCCTCTGTCTGAAGGGTTCTTGGACATCTTAAGGGACGATATATAAATTTCCCAGCAGCAGG
>NW_008677378.1:81577-93155 GCF_000695815.1 Acanthisitta chloris
GGAGAAAGCATGACTTTTGTTCTATCCAATTCATATGTAATATAAGATTATGACACAAACCAGAGTTGGAGATCCTTCAAAAGAATTCTAGATAAATAAGTGGTGGCTCTGGATTTAAATTCTAGAGCTGATTCCTGTCAATAAATATGTTCTCATCTGCAACATTTGCATATCCATTGACTCTAATGGCTTGTCATAGCAGGGTCATGTGAGAAGCACATATGTGCAGATGATAGCAGAGCATTGAGAATTTAGCACCATGGTGTAAATCGTAGACTTAGCAGTAAAAACACACACAAATTCATGCCTGCAGGTTTTTGACCCTGGTAAATCATGATTTTTACTCCTATGCCTGTACAAGAAACACAGAATGACACCTTCCCACAACAGAGGTTTCCCACCTACTGTGACATTGCTCAAAATTAACAGCAGAAGTTGCAATGGTTGTTCAGAGAAATATCTCTTTCATATGAGCATGCATTGGATATGCACAAATGTAACACAGAAAACAGGAAGTTATCAGATTTGTGGGAAGGAAAGGGTTTTTTTTATAAGTTAAGGGGACATTTTAATATTAACATGGCTCAAAATAAATAACAGGGGTCATGAAGTTTTTTAGAATGACAATAGCTTTTATGTACTTCAAAGCTGTCATTATCTTCAAGTTTGTTATTGCCAGCTCAGAGCAGTTTCAGATGCACTTGAATCTGCTTTGGACAAAGTGACTGCTAAAATGCTATTTCTAGCATGCTATGCTCCCTATCATATACTACTCCTTCTTCCAGAAGTCCCTGTACCAGTGCTGACTCACAGTAAGCTATTCCGTCCTTCCTCACTGCACCTTGTCCTTTTGGTATGAGGGAATAGTAATTGAATTTATGTCAAGATGGAGACATGACCTTTTCCCCATCCTGCCAGGCCACCATACTTGGATGGGCATGATAAGAAGGACAAAGATGCAGACAAGTGCCAGCATTCATGTTCCTCTCCCACACTACTGGACATGGTAGCTTTTTTTCTGACAGAGGACTTTGCAGCCCTGTCATATCAAGATGTCCCCTGGGATTGCTCACTGCTGCAAGGCAGACATTGGCAAAACAGTGGTCTGTGCCAGAGGTACCACGTGTACACACTAATGTAAACAAACAGAAGTAATGGAAAAACCTGTACTCATTTAAGGCCGGATATATAGATTCTGATTTTCAAATCATAGAATCATAGAATGAATTGGGTTGAAAGGGATCTTAAAGATCATCAATCCCCCTGCCATACCACTGAAGATAAATAGACAGTTTCATAACAATGTTAAAGTAAGATCAACACAATTTCTTGCACTTAAATCTTAAGCTGTAATAGACAGTCTGCAGCCACACATTTATCTACAGCACTGACGAGCAGTGCCAGTGAGAGCAGTAGAAGAAACTTGGAGATGAATGGTAGATGGACAGTAAACTGTTTTGGTATTATTTATTAGAATCCAAGTTCTAAGAACTTTGAAGCCCTTTATTTTTCTTTCCTAACAACAAACCATTATTCAACTGTTATTTTCCGTAAGTGTGACAACAATCCCTAAATTACTTTTGCAGGTTCCTGTTTTGAAAGGTTACATGAAAGTTCAGTTACTACCATGTACATCCTATGGAAAAGCTCTCCACAGTCTCCATCAGCAACACTCTGTAGCTTAGTATCTTGCACTATATATAAACTTTTCCTAGTACAAATTATTGTAGAGTACATAATTGCAAACATAAGATTGCATTATAGAATCTACAATCATATTTGATTGTGATAGTGCAATATAAGAACATATATAATTAGATATATTATACATATATATTATACATATTTTATATTGGTATTATAATTATATAAGAAATGCTATGGAGATTTTTCTGAATGACTGAGTGGAACTGGAACTAAATGTAATCATGCATTTAGTGGAATGATTATATTTTGTTCACTCTGGGAGTTTTTATCCTGAATATTTCCATTTGCTTTTAAGCATGCGCTGCATATTATACATTGCACAAGTCATAGATGAGAAAGACCTGGATAGTATTGATTTCAAATGACATAATATTTTAAATTCTTTCCACGCACATAGAAGAAGCAAACACTTAAGTTCATGGAAAAGGAGCATATAACTTCCTTGTTACATGCAGTTGCAGAACCAAGTAGCATTTCTGCACAACATTTTATATCATTCAGGAAAATAAAAGGAAACCCTTATCTCAACACACCTAGTTTGTTGCAGCATTGTCCCTTTGAGGCTGTCATTTTCTTTCCTCTCCTCTTGAGCTTTACCTACACTGAATTGCTCATGTGAATTTTGAAAAAGAAGCCACAAGTAAAAAGTTGTACCATATTATATTGGGCAAAACCTTTAATATTATTACTCAATGCTTTAGAAGTGCAAAAGCTCAAGGAAAGCTCTACCAGTATCAGCTCAGTGAGCATGTTAATTTCTGTCCACTTCTGCAGAGGAGAGTGACAGAGTTTTCCTACAAGCATAAACCCCTGGTTAATGGCAGAAAGGCTTCCATGGAGGGCACTAAACACCCACAGATGGCAAACTGTAAAAGTACACTGCATAGCAATGTTCCTCATGAAATACTAATAGGAACCAATAACTTTCACTTTAGGTATTCCCCAATACACTATCAGGTCTGGTCCCTTATCAGCCTACCTGGATTGACACAGCTGCATAGAACAAGACAAACAAACAAACAATTTTAGTCCATTATACCTAGATTTGTCTTAAAGTGACGTGAAATACAATCTGTTCAAAAGCTGCATGTCCATATCTTTATGAAATTATTTTCCTTTTTAACAAGGCAGTGGAACTTCTAAAACCTCTTGGTTTTCAATTTCCAGTGATCATACAACCGCAGGGTTTTAGGTTTGTCAGCAACTGGTAAGCATTTAAATCTGTATATGCACACAAATTTAAGTATTTCCTTTTAAAGATATGCATTTATTGTAAACTTAAATTCATCACTACTCTTTGAAATGCTGAGCTAACTAAAAAGAAAAAAAAAAAGAAAAAAAAAGAAAAAAAAAAAGAAAAAGAAATGTCAAAACCAACAGAGGTCTAATTCAAAAGCACCAGATATAATATCTTACTGGACTTCAACAAGCTCCTGTCATCATCTTTGAAAAGTGAAAAAGATTAAAATTAGTTAGAACACATGCCCAGGATCAGATTATTTTTAATATTCTGGATTGTTCTTACAAATAATGAAATTCTGGTGTACTCCATGTTCCCTAAAAATTTCATTGATGTAATTATTAAAAAAGGTCCAGTTATGCTTTTAGTGAAGACTGCAAGAAGCTGTTCTGCACACTACATGAGAGAATGAAATATAAGCTTAATACAATAGTCCTTATAGTGATAGAGTGTCCTCACCCATCTTCATCTCCTTTGTTATCCAAAAGGTCAACAATTCCTAGCTTCTGCTGTATCTCCCAGCATCCATTCACCTGGCTGGCACCAGCCTTCTTCATGCCCTTTTGTTATCTCAAAGGCCTCTTGTCTCAGACTGCCCATCCAGAGCTCAGTCGGCATTGCAACGTACATCTCAGTCTGCAGCTTGAAAGCAGAGACGCCTGAACCAGATGTATTCCTCAACAATGTTATAGTAACGATCCTGCAGACTACCTCTTTCAATGCCTGAAACAACAACTGTGAGTCAGCAGTGTGCCCTTGTGGCCAAGAGGTCAATGGTACCCTGGGGTTCATGGGGAATAGCATTGCCAACAGGTTGAGGGAGGTGATCCTCCCCCTCTACTCAGCCCTAGTGAGGCCACATCTGGAGTACTGTGTCCAGCTCTGAGCTCCTGGTACAAGAAAGACAAGGAGCTACTGAAGAGAGTTCAGTGGAGGGTCACAAATATGATTAGGGGTCTTACGAATAGAGACTGCAGAAGCTGGTCCTGTTTAGTCTAGAGAAGACTGAGAGGGGTTCTCCTTAATGCACAGAAATATCTCAAAGGTGAGTGTCAAGAGGATAGTGTTGGGCTCTTTTCAGTGGTACCCAGCAGCAGGGTAAGGAGCAATGGCCAGAAACTAAAACATAAATTCCACCTTAACATAAGGAAGAGATTCTTTACATTGAGGGTGGCAGAGAACTGGAACAGGATGCCTAGGGAGGTCTTGGAGTCTCCCTCTGGAGTCATTCAAAACCCACCTGGACACATTCCTGTATAACCTGCACTAGGTGACCCTGCCCTGACAGAGGGGTCGGACTAGATGATCTCCAGAGGTGCCTTCCAATCCTAACAATTCTGTGACTCTGTGAACAACAAAGTTAAAATATCAGAAGATATCTCAAAAATACCATCTAATATGGGGAAAATTATATATTACTATGTAATTGTGTTTTATAACAGGTCACTTCAATTTGAGAAAATTTTGTTGCCTTAGAAAGCTGATCAGAAAATACTGGAAATACTTCATATCTTGTTATAGATTTTAAATGGCATAGGCAAAATTCAACTGTAATTATCTTGTGTTAAGACAGCTGATACAGCAACCAAAACCAGACAAAAGTTTGCAATTACTATTCTGTCATAAAATCATGCAAAGAGCAGAACAATCCATCTAAAAGCCAGGTTAAAGATTATAGCTCTTAGTGTAATCTAATTACATAAATCAGTTGGACCAGAAGAGAGGAATTGGTAGTTAACCTTTCTCAACAGGGAGGAGGAGAAGCTGTTGGCACCTGTGTAAAAGAAAGGAGACAGCATAAAAATTTATATGAACAATAAACCATCTATCTTTGTCCAGTTCACAATTTTTAGCATCTTGGTTGTGAATTCATATTCTGACATTGACTTTTCAAAGTATTTTGCATGACCTCTCCCCAGTGTTTCCTGAATTACATCCTAACTATCAAAGAGTTAATAAAATAATAGCCCTGCTATTTTAAACTGGCAGTTCTGCAATAAGAAACTTAACACTCATCTTTAGTACAGATAGATTAAACAAAGACCACAACCCTCATGGGCAAAAGAATGGATGCTACCAAATGCTGTGATGAAAACGAGATAAAGCGCAAAATCATTTGGCTAGCCAAAATGAGAAGCAAGCCTAAATGACAAGGATATCTTGTCAGCTCATGGAATATAAAGGTTCTCATATGAAAAGGTACTTTGAGCATAATCACCTAAGGGCGCAAAATCAGAAGTATCAATGTAGTAAAATATTTTCAGCTATTTTGCAACATTTAGCTAGTCCTGCATGCTTGAAAGACAAATCAATTCGCTCAGTTAAATCATTTCATCATACTGCATGAGAAAAAGACAAATCCAAACAGAAAAGACTAGAGGGAGCTAAATTTAAACATATCTAAAGCAAAAGTCATAACCTGTCCAGTTCATGGCCAAGAAAGCCCAGGGCATTTCCCAAGAATGCAAAAAGACTCCAAACCAAATTTTAGAAAAGTCAGAGATGGCACCCTGTTTTATAATAGGGGAACAGTTTAAGCCATCCAGATTAGAAAATTCTTTTACTAGAAGGAGAAGACACTCTCCAGTAAGCCACATCTCCTTAGCCAAGAGGCAAAGGATCTTTTTCAATGGGAAGTAGAGCTCAAAAATATTCTCTGTATTATTCCTACATATACATATATGTACAGAAGACCATATGTTACTATTTGGCTACCCTTCTCCCCTCCTTTCTGGCATTTTGCTGATTATTAAATAATGAGGTTTGTCCTTTTAACTAATTTTAATCCCCATCTTTAAATTGCTGCAAGATTTAGAAAGAAAAAAATGGCTTCATATTGCCAGGGCTAATATCCTAATTGAACTGATGATTTATGTTGGAAATCCACTCAAAGAAAAGAGGCACAGATAAACAGAAAAAAACCAACCCTTTTTTTCCTGACAGGCATTGTTTAGCCCAGTAATGGTTCAATTATGATGATTATTCTCAGATTTACCATACCTTTATAAAGGCGTGTTGAACTACTGATGTGTATTTTACTAACAAGTTACTAATTGTCTAAAGTTTATTTTGGATTAAATTACACTTTAAAATAGTTTAAAATAATTGACATTATTTCTAGATAAATTGCATCAAAAGATGAATTTGTTTCTTTACAGAGAGCTTAAAAATGTTTGCATCAAGAAAACAATCTAAGTTTTTTCTAGAGAAATTATTGAATAGTTTGTGACCAAGAGAATGAATAACATCTTGCTAGTGAAAGAAAGCTGTCTTGTAACTTATCATAATCAAGCCACTATTTTAACAGCTTTTGCTACCACAGTATTAGAAATGTTCTCTCTGACTAAAAGATTTAAAAAAAATTACAGGAAACTAGAAACTTGTGAAAGGCATGATTTTATTTATTCTTCTGATTTAATGCAAGATACTTGCACTCATAAATCTAGCATAATGTGGGCAAAGATTCCATTGTAATAACACCGAATATAAACTAAACAATTTGTGCATCTCTAAACTACATCTTTGACTTGAATAAAACATCAGTCCTCTAAAATGAAGAATAAATATAGAAAGAAATAAAGAATTACTTCCCAGGATTATCTGTCCTATATCGGTCATTATATAATCAACACTTAAAGAATAAATAAATTCAGGTGCTGAGAAAAAGTGGGAGGCTTTCAAATGCTGGGTAACTGAAGAGTTTCTATTAACCTCAAGTAGAACAAAAGAATCTTGGAAGGAAAAACAAGAACATTTCCATATAAGAGGGAATTTTAAACACTTTTCACAAAGCTTAACAAATATTTTCTTTCTGAATTGTCTATAGGAAAAAAACCCAACTGTGGCACAGTTGCAATATCTAAACATTGCAATATCTAAGAGCTTTAGCACACAATTTTCAACTGTTATACTATTCAGCAACAATTCTGAAGAGCTCTCTGCCATAGCTGAATGATACTCAGAGCATTTTACCTCAGAGTTATACTAATAAAAACTCAACCAGAAGTAGATGAAACTACTTCGGCTGTGAAAGCAGCTATACAAGTTTGTGTGAGCAAAACAGTGGGAATGAGGCAGTCAAGAGGTCTGGCATCACAGGCCCAGGCCAGAAGACACACTTCACACTTTACCCTTTCTGATAGCACTGACAGCTCATGTTTGCATACTTGTAAAATAAGCTTTCTGATACCAAATATCTAGAGTTTTTGCTATTTCAGTTATGGGACTGTGAGTCACACTAAACACCATTTCTAGGTACTTTGATACATCTTCTACAGATTAAAAAAAAAAGAAAAACAGGATGTTAGGGGGAGAGGGTAGAAACAGAAAACCTATCAGACCAACCTCTACAACATTGATACCATCTGGTGAAATCCTGAGGCTCCAGGACTGCAGCATCAGTCTGCTCCCACATCTCAAATTATTTTCACAGGAGATGCCAAAACATCTGCATCACACTCAGACATGAATGTCTTTATTAGCATCCACCCATCACCTCTCTTTCAGATATTCATAACCATATGGCTTTTCAAAACCCCATGTTAACTAGGAAGAGTTATCTGTATTAGGAAACACATAGAATCCCTTGTGCGTTGGGATTCTGATCATACAACTCATTATACCTAGATTTCTGAAATAGAAGTGCTAAAACTTCAAAATGAGCTTTCTTAACCTATGCAATAATTTTAGAACTTTGAAACAATGCTTGGAAGTCAGCATTACTCAGTAACTTGGAAACCAAAATGTGAAAGCACCAAAAATCACTTTTGGGACAAGTACAAATATTTGGCTTTACCTTCTTCTTAACGAGAGATAAACAAATCAAAGAATATCAGTTGGAGAGAAGTAGGGTCAGTTTTGGGAGGCCTTAGTATTTCTGTTTTTAAATGGCTGAAACAAATACAGGTCAAGATAGTTATATATGCTTACGTTATGTCTGAATGTCTGCAGGAAGGGCAGGGCAGAGTTATTACTGAAAGCACAATTCAACTTCTCATGTCTGCTTCTTGAGAGACTATGTGTTATTAGCATAAAATGTTTGTTGAGAAACTTCATATTAACACAAGAAGCAACCCTGGGGCATATTTTTTGGAGTGAAAGTATACAGCTAAACACAGATGCTAAACAAACTCTTCAACATGGCATAAACCCCTCCCATATTGAAAACAAGAACACAAACAGAATGAAACCAAATTTCATTTGTAGGAACAATAATTCTATGAAATTGGACCAGAAATTCTGATTTACAAATAAGGCCAATACCTCAATTAAGGTGAGGAAGCTAATTTATACAGCTCACAAAACAGCATGCTCTGGGGGGTGACTGTGGCAGAGGCATTTATTTTACATTGAGAGGGCAAACATTCAGTTTACCAGAGAAAGTAAAATAATGATGTAGTCTTACAGCAAGGATACAGGGAAGAGTGAGGGAAAACAAGGTTTTTACTTCAAAAAAGCTGTGCCCCAACCTTTGAACATACTCCCATCTTATCAAAAACACCAACAAAAATAGCTGTCAATGAGATAGCATTGGCTTACATCTATATCAGTCTATAATGATGGTTTGCCAACTTAAGACCAGGAAAAACTGAACTGTAAAATCAGAGCAATGGTTCCCATCAACATTTGCTCAAAGTTTCACATTTCCTGATCTAAAAGTATTTGTGTGCTCAAAAGTTTGTCTGCATTCCCTGCATTTATATCAAATACTGCCCTTTCAACAGAGCTTCATCCTGCTAGTATTCCCAGATCACCACAACTGCAACAGCCTTATTATTCTGAACTTGATTATTTTTCTGAACAACTGAGATTATATGAGAAATTGGTACAGATTCCATCAAAGAATATTTATCAAATACAAAGTAACATAACTGCACATGACAGTGTGCATGAACAGTACCAATCCATTTCTAAAATCTTTTTCTTTGCTGTCTTCTTGCATGCCAACTGCTGGCACTAAATCCCTGGAATTTAAACATGCTCCAGGCTCAGCAATTTAGACAGATTTCATGCTTAAGGAAGTTTTCCAAGGAACCTGACTGAATTTTGCCCCACCTTTTCAAAACAGCTTGCCATGCTAAGATTGTGCAAGAATTGTACCAAAAAGTATACAAAAGTCCTAATGGTTATAAAGTATCTGGGCTTTGTACTTCATAGATCAATGTATAGATGTGCAGATAAATCATACTTTTGCTAATCCTCACTAAACATTCTGTTGGTTTTCATAGCAGCCACAAAGCAGACAAGTGTAAAAACTGCATAGAGCTTTTCTTACATTTACAAGATCACCTTATTCCCCTTAGTAAGAACAACTTTGCTTGTGGTGCATTTATAACCTGGATTGGGATACTTGCAAATTGAGTAATAAATATTTAAGTATTCGATATTCTTATGTGACACTACTGAGGTCTGATTGCATTTTTCAAGGTATTCATAAGGAGGTTTATACTTCACAACAACAGTGATGGAAACGTGTTGCCCAGCAGAACACAGTACACCTAGCACACAAGTGCATAATGAATACACACACTTTCCATATACCTATGAGCATTACATAAATTAGGAATCAAGAGAAACTGTATTCCCAAGATGGCACAGCCAGCACCTTTTCACCACTTTCTAATTCTCTACTTCGTTGTAAATGCAAAAAGCTTTAACAGAAGTGACAGCTATAAAATTTGTTTCATAATTAATAAAGCCTTAAACTATGGCATGGATTATAAGAGGAGTTATAAGCTTGCCTACCCAAACAACAAGTTGCCACTTGAAACATCATTTAGGAAGACTTGAAGAAACGTACTAACATTAATGACAAATATTTTGCAAGCAGGGTGCCCAGAGTGTCCAATATACAGAAGTTAACATCCTACTATCAAGGTTCACTGGCTTACATATCTTAGAGTTTCTGCAACTAAGTCCAACTGCAAAATATAGCAGAAATTTAGAAATTATGCTCTAAGGATCTGCATCTGAGGGAATGAATTCCTGTTCTTGATATGAATTCTCTATGGAAAAAAATATTATTCTAGTTCTAAATAAAAACTGAAACTTTTTGCTGAATAAAAAGTCAGTTTTGCATGCAAAATAGAAACTTAGCTTGCCCAATTTCATTTGTTTTGGAAAGCAAATTTATTTTTCAGCTTTACTTTTTAATATTTTCATAGGGAATTTTTCAAAAGCCAAAAATATGTAAAATCAGATGAAACAGAATTGATATTTTTTTAAAAAAATCAATATTTCACCCTCCAAAATTGAGCAACTTCTAGTATCCTTAGTATATCTGCCTAAAAATGCACCTGAGCACACAAATAAAGGTAATATAGGAACTAACATCTCATGGTGCCACACTCAAGGCTATCTGGGTCCCCCAGGGTAGTGAAATTTCCTAGCACCAGGCTAGCTTCCTGCCTTAGTTTGCCCTCCTCTTTTGTGCTAGCCATATTCAGCCATACAAGTTTTCAGTTTAACCCAGAGAAAAATCAGTGCACAACTTTTATATCATGTTGAGTCAATTTTTCCCAACAGACCTTTTCTGATCAGCTCCACTTTGGAAGTCAGCCTACAGTTGTGTTGAAGAAAACATGCTCCTAAATGTCACATTGACATATTTTCCTCTTTACACCTCAGTCCCCAGTACTTAAATTGCAAGAAACATCCTTCATTCCTCTGTCTTGTCAACTAAGATTTTAATTTCCTGAGTGTAGTGGCTTATATACATTTCCAAGCCTCCCTGTAGAGAGCTTTGAACGCATCTGTGGCCTCTGGATGCTGCTGGGGCGCCGTGGTGGGTGGCAGGCACACAAAAGCACAGGGCAGGATCCAAAGCAGAAGTGATCTGTACTGAATTAGAGCTCTTAAGACCTCATTAAAAAACTCCATGATGTCTTTACTTACCATGCATGGAACTCCTTAAAGTACTTGCACCCACACATAATTAAGTGTCTAAGAGTGAGGAAAGGTGCATGCAGCAAGTCAGATTGGTTGTTCCCCCTTGTTCTGTTGTTAAAGATCAGCAATTGCTTCACCCCACAAAAGCACAAGACAGTAAAGAATGTTTACATTTCAGTACTGACAGAGCAGATGAACACAGCTACCACACAGCAACACTATAAGCTCTGAAAAGATTTACATTTAAGCATGTACTAAACTTCCTCAGAACTTTCCTGCCAACACAAGTTCTATAGGCTTAAACGCAGTGGAATTGTCAGAATTCTGTAGCCCAGCCCATGTGTACATATGATTTACAGGGAGCACAAAAATCTCATACAAACCGACATAAAGCCACGCAAGGATAAGGGATCATTACAGCAATGTAAATGCATTCAGCCTAGAAAAAAAGTGCTGCTTTAATAGAAACGTCACAACCATAACTAGGAGCATCATATTTTCACATAAGCAACCTGCCTTTCAGTAACATATGTAACTCAATCAACACAATGCAAAGGTTCAGAGAGAAAAAGAAGCAAGGGCATTCTGAAATAGGAGCAGCAGCTCACGGAAGATCAAAAAGAAGGGAGGCACGGGGTGCAGTCATTATGACCAAGTCACCTTATTACATACCAAATATTACTGCGTTGAAGCTACAGAGTATCACAGAGATTTGTTTTCAGCTTACTAGGTGCCAAAAAATGT
>NW_008677378.1:93180-93615 GCF_000695815.1 Acanthisitta chloris
TAGATCCTTGCTGAAACAAAGAACACATGAAATATTCCCCTTACAGCAGCAAATACCTTGGTTATATATTGTGAGAAAGAAAACTGGAAAACCAAGATATAATATATGCCCAGTGTGAAAGAACAGTTCTTGTGCTCTATATATTGGTAGCACTAGGCCCTAGCATGCCAGTAAACACAGTCAAAGCAGCACAGCTGGAATTTGTAGCCAACTGTGTTATCACTTTATGAAGAGCTGTTTAACAGAAACAGTGCCATCTGCATCTATTAAAAATCATGTATCTTAGGCATGATCAAAAATGATTCTAAGTTACTATGTTAAAATTGCAATGATTTCAGCTCAGTCTAAATAATCAATAATGCTAGGGTAATTTCTTTTCTACTTAATTGCAGGGATTTGGGTGAAAAGGTTTATAAGGGAAGAAGTCAGCATAAT
>NW_008677379.1:0-2784 GCF_000695815.1 Acanthisitta chloris
ACATTTAAGGAACCTCCAGGATTGCTTGCTGTGTAAGGAAGTTATCACTAATACATTTATGAACCTCTGGGATTGCTTGTGTACCACCACGTTGCTCTTCCAACAGATATCAGGGTGATTGAAATCCCCCATGAGGACTAGGGCTTGCAAGCTTGAGGCTAATTGCATCTGTCTATAGAGGCCTTCATCCACACCCTCCTCCTGATCAGGTGGTCTGTAGCAGATCCCCACTATAACATCCCCTGCTCCAACCCTGCCCTTAATCTTGACCCACAGACTCTTGACTAATTCCTCATCCATCCCTAGGCTGAGCTCTACAAAAGCAGCAAGATTGTGCTAAAATCATTTTACTTGAAAATCTGCAAGGAACAGCAAAAAGCACTAAATAGAAACCCACGGAGACAGTAAACTACAGGATTATTCAACATTACAAATATAATACTGAAACATGGTAGTACAAAAATCGAAGTCTTAAGAGATTGCTATTGAAGCTGCAATTTCTTAATCAGAAAACCAGCAGGATATAAATGTGTTAGAATCCTGTAAACTGAGGACTTAATTCTGCTTTCATTGATGCTGGAACAAATCCAGCATAATTCAAATGATATTAGTGGTGTAACCAGAAGTAATTTTTGCCTTTAATAGGCATGATATGAAACTTAATTTCAACAGATAAAAGGATGTTGGCTGGAAAGCTGTGAAAGTGGGAGTATTAGTTTGTTTTACTGGGCTCAGAAGAAATTAATTTAATACCTTTGGGTCATACAAAGCTTTGAAAACCTGAATGTTTAGATGCCTTCTGAAAAATATTGAGACGTGTCAACGTGCTATTTTTTTGTTATCTCTTTTAATAATGGAAAAAAACATCTACATGTTATATTGCTGGCAATGTATCACACAATGTATTGATCATGGAGGTACTTACATATGAGGTGAACCTAATGTATCTGAGTAAAGTCAGTGAAGTTAGCAGAATTAACTAATGACAAAGATAAGCTTGGGCATGAAAGCTCATGGGCTTGGGTAATAAGAAAAATACCCTATAATTTCAGGGAAGTGCAGATTAAATACATTTTTATTACCACTGTAGTTGCTACTCTTATAAGATAAAGAATATCTTGTAGACTCTGATATGTATTTTTATTCTTATGTATGGAATGTATTGAGTTTGCATGGCCAGGTTTTGGTAGCAGGGGGGACTACAGGCGTGGCTTTTGTGAGAAGCTGCTAGAATGTCTGACAGAGTCAATGCCACCCAGCTCCAGGATGGACCCACCACTGGCCAAGGCTGAGCCAATCAGTGATGGTAGTAACACCTCCATGATTGATAATATATTTAAATAGGAAAAAAAAAGTTCTTGCACAGATGTAATTGCAGCCAGAGAAGAGAGGAGTGAGAATATGTGAGAGGAACAACTATGCAGATACCAAGGGCAGTGGAGAAGGAGGGGGAGGAGGTACTCCAGGTGCCAGAGCTGAGATTCCCCTGCAGCCTGTGGTGAAGACCATGGTGAAGCAGGCTGTCCCCCTGCAGCCCATGGAAGTCCACAGAGGAGCAGAGATTCACCTGCAGTCCATGCAGGAGACCCATGCTGAAGCAGGTGGATGCCCAAAAGAAGGCTGTGACCCTGTGGGAAACCCACACTGGAGCAGGCTCCTGGCAGGGACCTGTGGACCTGTGCAAAGAGGAGACCTACGCTGGAGCAGGTTTCCTGGTAGGTCTTGTGGACCCTGTGGACTCTTCTTGAGGGACTGCACCCTGTGGAAAGGGACATACGCTGGAGAAGTTCATGGAGAACTGTCTCCCATGGGAGGGACCCCATGCTGGAGCAGGGGAAGGACTCCTCTCCCTGAGCAGTGGCAGAAACAACATGTGATGAACTGACTGTAACCCCCATTCCCCATCTCCCTGTGCCACTAGAGGAGAGGAGGCAGAGTGCTGGGAAGGAGAGAGGGGTGGAGGGAAGTTGTTTTTAAGATTTTTTTTATTTCTCATTATCCTGCTCCAATTCCAATTGGTAGTACATTCAATCAATATCCACAAGTGAAGTATGTGGGGATATTGATAGCCCATGATGGTAATTGGTGAGTGATCTCTCCCTGTCCTTATCTCAACTCATGAACCTTTTGTTATATTTTCTCTCCCCTGTCCAGTTGTGGAGGGGAGTGATAGAATGGCTTTGGTGGGTACCTGGCATACAGTCAGGGTCAAAACACCACATGCTGGAAAACCAGGTCTTTGTAAATTTTCATAATAATTTACAAAGGAAATAAAAGAAGTGATTATTTTTTTTAGTGGATTCCTCTATGTATTTGGTTTATGTGGCAAGTTTTTGGTAGAGGGGAGGCTGCAGGGGTGGCTTCTTTGGGAAGATACCAGAAGCTGCCCCCATGTCAGATGGAACCCATTCCATCAGGCTCCACGATGGAACTGCTGCTGGTCAAAGGTCAGCCAATCAGAAACATTGGTAGCATCTTTGTGATAACATTTTTAAGAAGGGGAAAAACTGCTGCACAACAGCAGCTGGGAGAGAGGAGTGAGAATATGTTAGAGAAACAACTCTGCAGATAACAAGGTCAGTGAAGAAGAAGGCACTGGAACAGAGATTCCTCTACAGCCCATGGTGAAGACCATGGTGAGGTAGGCTACAGCCCATGAAGGTCCATGGTGGAGCAGATATCCACCTGCAGCCCATTGAGGACCCTATGCCAGAGCAGGTGGATGTGCCCTAAAGGAAGCTGCAGTCCATAGAGAGTCCATGCTGGAGCAAGCTCCTGGCAGGA
>NW_008677379.1:2819-3933 GCF_000695815.1 Acanthisitta chloris
AGGAACTGTGGCCTTGTGGGTGACCCACTTTGGAGTAGTCTGCTCCTGAAGGACTGCAGTCTGTGGGAAGGACCCACCTTGGAGAAGTTCATGAAGGACTATCTCCCATGGGAGGGACTCCATGGTGGATAGTTGGGGAAAAGCATGAGGAGGAAGGAGCAGCAGAGACAATGCATGATGAACTGATTGCAACCTCCATTCCCCATCTCCCTCCACCACTTGGAGGGGGAAGGAGGTAGAGGAGTCAGGAATGAAGTTGTGCCTGGGAAGAAGGGAGGGGTAGGGGGAAGATTTGTTTGTGTTTCACATTATCCTATCTGATTAATTTGCAATAAGTTAAATTAATATCCCCAAGTCGAGTCTATTTTGCCTGTGAAGGTAATGGCTGAGAGATCTCCCTGTCCTTATCTTGACCCACAAGCTTTTTGTTGTGTTTTCTTTCTCTCTGGTTGATGGATGGGGAATGAACAGAGCAGTTTGGTGGACATCTGGCGGCCAGCCTAGGTCAAAACACTACACTATACAAAAATCTATTTCATTGAGCAGTGCTGTCATCCTGTGTGAAGACAGTCAAGCCCAGAAAGTGGTGAATTAACGCTGTATCTTTTGAATCATTCTGGTTTTTTTGCATCTAGGCTCTTATGAGGTATTTTTAAAATGCTGTACAAGCACAGCAACTTCCACTGTGCTGAGAAAGTCTGGATCCAAGTACTAAAGCATCAAAAAAAATTACCCCTGACTAAATCCTATCAGAATACTCCCCAATTTTACCTAGAAACCAATCCACCAGTAAGGCCCTACTTGAGGCTTGAAGCACAGCACCGTCTGAATAAGTACGTGAATACTCAGCGAGACCTTTATCACCATGTATACGGCAGCTGGGCACGAAAACCGGTTTCTTCTCGATCCCCTGCTTCCTCCGCCCCTAATGGCCGGAGCCTGTGGCACCGCCCCCCCGCCCAGATCAGCTCCCTTCTCCCTCGCACTTACCACATCCGCGCTACGGTGCCTCACTAGATCCGTTTTCTCTATAGCCCTGAGCTTTTTGTTTTGTTTGGTTTTGTTTATTTGGGGTTTTGTTTTGTTTTTCTCGCCCTGGAATGACCTGCGAGCC
>NW_008677379.1:3967-4261 GCF_000695815.1 Acanthisitta chloris
GCTTCACGCTTTGGTAGTGCAAGAGACTCGCAGTTTTAAGCTTCGACGCCGTAACTCGGGAAAGGAATAAACTTTGGCACTATCTCGTGAGATCCGCATTTTCCTGTTCGGCTGTTGTGATGTTATTTGGTGTGGGATTTTTTTTGTTTTTCCCCGAGGCAGGAATGGTAGGGGACTCCCTATTCTTCTCTCCCCTCCCTGTATCCCTTTACACTCCTCAAGAGGGAGCAGGGAACCTGTCTCTATTGTTATAAATGACCGAGTCCGCAAACAGGATTGCAGTCAAAGTTTACA
>NW_008677380.1:0-1859 GCF_000695815.1 Acanthisitta chloris
TGGGGGACTCACCTGGGGCATCCTGCATCTCTCAGGGTTGGGAATTTCACCTGGAGCATCCTGCAGCTCACCTGGGTTCCCTGTGGGTCACAGCATGATGGGCAGAACTCTGGGGATAGGAAGAATTTTTTTTTTGGAAGAGTCCTATTTTTATAGCTCTGGGGGGTTGCCACCACTTCAGGTGTGTTGGGGTGGGGTTGTGTCCAGCCCTGACCACCCCTTTGGCCCCACAGCTGGATGGACCTAGTGGTGGGAGCTCCTTACTACTTCGAGCGGAAGGAGGAGGTGGGAGGTGCAGTGTATGTCTACATGAACGAGGTGGGAGCCTTCCAGCAGCATCCCAGCCTGGTCCTCACTGGTCCCAGCTACTCTGGATTCGGCTTTGCTGTGGCCAGCATCGGGGATATCAACAAGGATGGATTCCAGGGTGAGAAACTGGGAACCACTGCAGGGGGAGCCACGGTAGGGAGCACAGCAGTGCTGCCTTTGGGGAGGGTGTCTCAGGTAAGAGGAGCTGTAGGGGGTCTTTGAAAGGGTTTGGGGTGAAGAGGAGGAGATGGGGGGTACATTCAAGGTGGAAAGGGGCTGGGTATGTGGTGGAGGTCCTGTGGGGTAGCCCCCACCCCATCCACATGGGGCTGGCCCTGCTTTTCTCTCTCCATGGGGCTGACCCTGCTCTTTTCCTCTCAGATATCGCTGTGGGGGCTCCTTTCGAGGGGTATGGCAAGGTCTACATCTACCACAGCAGTGCAGAAGGGCTGCAGGACAAACCCCGACAGGTAACAGCTCCCTGGGGAGCCCCTAACTGGGGGTCCAGGGCTCTGGATCCCCCCCGGGGCATCAGGATATCCTCTGAGTATCCCATGCTCTGGGGTGGGATGCACTGGGTTCATCCCCTGATCCATGGGGCTGGTGCAATGTGTGATACCCTCTGTTCCCCCAAATCCAGGTGATCAGTGGGTCAGACCTGGGTCCTGCCAAAATGAGGACCTTTGGGTACTCCCTGAGTGGAGGCCTGGACATGGATGGGAATTCCTACCCAGATCTCCTGGTGGGAAGCTTGAATGAGAGGATCGTCCTACTCAGGTATGGGAGCAGGGACAGGTGCCCTGCACCCCCCCAGGGCAGCAGGGTGGGCACAGAGTTGGGGGCTCAGCTGACTCCCATCTCTGCCCAGAGCTCGCCCCGTGATCAACATCCTGGACAAGACCTTCACAGTGACCCCCAGCAAGGTGGACCCTGCACAGTGCACACCTAAGTCCTGGTGAGCCCCCAGTCCCTCCAGTGCCACCTGTGCTGCTCATGGCACACCCTTGGTTGGCTCTGCTCACAGCCCTTTGTGTGTGTCCCCCAGCATCACAGTGACCCTGTGCTTCTCCTACAACCAGAGTGCAGGAGACTCCAACTACAAGGAGAGGATCAGTGAGTGCTGAGGGGTGGGATTGTGTGCCCCAGAGCTTGTGCACACAATAGGGACACACGTGTGTGTGTGCAGTGGATGTGTGTGCACGTGGGGTGTGTTGGAGGCACATGCGTGTGCAATACCTGCTCTCCCCACAGCCCTGGAGTACACCCTGGAGGCTGACAAGGACAGGCACACCCCCAGGGTCAGGTTTGCAAAGTCTCAGTCTGCCACCTACCATGGGAACTTCTCCATGCCTGACACCCGCTGTCAGTCCCAGGAGCTCCTGCTGCTGGTGAGTGTGTGTCAGTGTACACGTTTGTCTGCTCTGTGGCTCTACACGTGGTGCTGGAGGTGGGGAGAGGGGTGGTGGGCTGTGTTTGGGGTCTTGGGAATGGCAAGGCTAGGAAAAAAAAAGGAAATTTGTACCTCCCCTTCCATCCTTTCCCCTTCCATC
>NW_008677381.1:0-257 GCF_000695815.1 Acanthisitta chloris
CTTCAAAATTCCTGATGCACCAGCTCAAGCAAAGAGACCCAGGGGAGATCCTGGAGGGGGAGGTGAGATCACCCAGCAGGGCTGGAGGAGGAGAAAGAGCAGGAAGAGGAGAAGGAGGAAGAGGTGTGCAGCATGGGCAGAGATGAAAGGGGAGCCTGAAGTTGCCATCCACCCTGCAAGGACCTTGGGAATTCCATGGAAGCAGGGCCAGACCGTGTCCCTGTGCCACAGGCGCCAGCGGCTTCTCCTTATCTGGG
>NW_008677381.1:434-4229 GCF_000695815.1 Acanthisitta chloris
CCATGGAAGAAGGGCCAGACCGTGTCCCTGTGCCACAGGCGCCAGCGGCTCCTCCTTATCTGGGTGCTGTGTCCTGCTTTCCCTGTGCTGAGGGAGATGAGGAAAGAGCTGTTCCTGCCACAGCTGCTCCCAAGGGATACACTGGCCTGGCCAAGGGAGTGGAGTGGGGTCAGGTCGGGGGTTTGTCTGCAGGGACTGAGCACCAAACCCCCCAGCACAGCCAGTGCCACACTGTGCCCCTTCAGCTCTATCTTTGCTCAGCCCAGATATCAGCATTAAACTCTGCCAGCACCCCGTGTGTCCGTGTGCCCACCATGGCATGTCCCTGTGCATGTCTGTGTGTCCATAAGCACATTCTTGTGTCCCTGTGTGTGTCCCTGTGTGTGCCATCAGCCCCACTGAGCACCAGTCCATGGGGCACTTGGGAGACAAATCCACCAAAGCACTCCTGACATCCCACATGTTGGGCACTGAGGCTGTATGGACTTCCCCACAGGCTTTTCCCTTTGATCCAGATGCTCATACAGGAGCAGGAGATGCCTCTTGGGGACACTGCAGGTGCTGTGACAGTGCTGTCCCTTCCAGCACAAAGGACCTGGCCAGGAGTGACCACTGCTATTCATTCATCCATCTCATCTCCATGTGCCTGACACTGGAGCAAGAAGCCCTTTGCCTTTTCTCTTCCCATGACATTTATATCCCAGATACCCTTTCAAAAACTCCATTTTTACAACTGAGCTGGTTTTCAGCATCACCACAGCCAGTCCCTGCGTGCCAACGATCACTGCTGCCCAAGCACTCCAAGCTGGATTTTTCCATATCCTGGGGCAAGAAACAGGGAGCAGTGACTCCAGCTGTGGTTCCTGCAGGAGAGATTTGGAGTGAGCAGCTCCTGCTTAGGGGGAAGCAGCACACACAGGGCTCAAAGGGGCTGGGGCGGATGTGTGAGGACCTTGTCCCGTCCTCCTGTGCGTGACGAGGGGTTAATGAGTAATGAGGGAGCAGCAGTGGCTCACACTGTCCTGCTGAGGAAAAAAGGGGGCAGAGGACAGAGAAGCACACCCCAAGGCACAGGCTGCACTGAGCACAGGGGGCAGGAGCTCCTGGGGCTGCTGCAGCACATGATGCCGTGGCTGGTAGCCAATGCATCACCCTTAGGTGCTGTTTGGGATCTCTCCCAGGGATCAGGCATGGAGGATTCCTAGGGACTAGGAAGGACATGGAGGATTCCTAGGCAGCCTCTCTGCCTCCCCTGCCCTGTGCCTGGATTTCGTGGGGGCTGAGCTCCAGCTGGCTGCTCTCCCTGCGAGACACTCAGCATCCTGTGACCATCCTGGCCGTGCAAGCAGAAAATGAGTTACCCAGCTGGGTACCCCCTGGAGCAATCTGGGAGAGGGCAAAGCTTTCTGGGGCCCTGCAAGAAGTGTTGGTGCTTTAGGGAGCTCCTGCAATTTCCTTCTCCTCTAGGACTGGGGCTGTAACAGAGGGAAGGATGAAGATGACCTTCCTCTTCACCTTCCTCCTCTACTTTCCTTGCCTCTCTGATGAGAGCTCTCCCCAGAGTGTAACTGATACTTTCTCTCTCACTATGATTATTTGGACAATCCTCCATAACTGTGTGTGAAAATATTTTCCAAACTGGTTCTGCTGCCATCTGAGGAGGGGCAAGATATGAAAAAGGGGATTTTTTTTATTACTGGAGGCTAATGACTCGGAAGTTGGAGCCAGCAGCAGAAAGTCAACACAAACGCCCTAATTGGGGATTAGATTCTCCTCAGAGCAGCTCAGCTCGACCTGGGTCAGCAAAGCCTGGGGGAGAAGTGGCATCCTGGAAAGAAGTTATTCCCCTGGGATCATGGCAGAGCAGGGAGGTGCCAGGAAATTGCTGCCTGACTCTTTCAGTGCTTATTTAGGTCTTGATTTGGGGTTCAGGGGGATGAAGGGAGGGAATGGGAAGCAAAGACACAAAGGCACAGTGAACCCCAACCTTTCTGCAATCCTCACCATGGTCACTGGTGCTACTGGGCAGCAGGAGGATGCTCAGGTTTCCACAGCCCATGAGACACACAGTCCAGTGCCTGAATCCCACAGGAGACAGAGATGTGCTGCAAAGCCCATGGGATGGACAGACTTCTTGCTTTTTAAATCCTTCTAGTCATTTCCAGTGGCTGGAAAACTCCTCTGGGCACATGGCCAGGCCTTGTGAGCATCCGGGAAGGATGAGGCTCAAACACAGTGATGCAGCTTTGCACAACAGGAAACACAGGGACCCAAACCCACAGAGCCAGGAGCATGGAAAAGTGGCAGAAAATACCTGTGTCATTGCCAGGTTCATGCCCATGGCTGTGCCATGTGTCTGTCACCAACCTGCTCTCCTCTGGGATGTGCTGCTGCTCCGGCCCAGGCTCCTGTGCATCCTGTTGTCCCCTCACACAAGCATGGAATGGTTTGGTTTGGAAGGGAACTTAATCTCACACAAGCATGGAATGGTTTGGGTTGGAAGAGAACTTAAAGATCACTTTGTTCCATCCCCCCTGCCATGGGCAGGGACACCTTCCACCAGCCCAGGTTGCTCCAAGCCCTGTCCAACCTGTCCTGGAACACTCCCAGGGATGGAGCAGCCACAGCTTCTCTGGGCAACCTGTGCCAGAGCCTCAGCACCCTCACAGCCAAGAATTTCCTCCTAAAATCTAATCTAAATCAGATCTGTGTGGTCATGCCCCTAAGCAATGCCAGCCTGTACCAAGCAGTAAAATCTTTTCCTGAGAGCTGGTGCCATTGGGCAGCTCTGTGAGCCGCAGGCAGGAGCAGGGAGAGCCACGTCAAGCAACTGAATTCCTTCCCCCTGCCTCGTGTCAGTCCATTTTCAGGAGCTGATTTATTCTTAGCAACAAGCAGCAGCGTGGCACAGGCTGCAGGGAGCATGTGCTGGGCTCAGGTGTGCCCAGCTCGCTGCTCCTGGGGACAGCTGTGTCCCCCCGGGCACTGCTGCCACTGGCAGTGACAGGGCAAGTGTGACCCTCGGGGATATCAGGTGAGGAATCCGCAGCGGATGAGAGGGGAGGGCAAAGGTAGGACACGGCTGGGACAGGGGCAGGGACAGCCAGAGCTTCCCCCGAGGATGTGCAGGACACAACTCGGGGGATGTGCAGGACACAACTCCGAGGATGGGTGGGTACCACTTCGGGAATGTGCAGGACACGATTCAGGGGATGTGCAGGACACAACTTCGAGGATGTGTGGGACATCACTCCGAGGATGTGTGGGTACCACTCTGGGGATGTGCAGGACACAACTCAGGGGATGTGTGGGACACAACTCCGAGGATGTGTGGGTACCACTCTGGGGATGTGCAGGACACAGCTCGGGGGATGTGCGGGCACCACTCCGGGGATGAGTGGGACATCACTCCGAGGATGTGTGGGTACCACTCAAGGAATGTGCAGGACACAACTTGGGGGATGGGCAGGACACAGCTCGGGGGATGTGCGGGCACCACTCCGAGGATCAGCGGGCACCACTCCGGGGATGAGTGGAACATCACTCCAAGGATGTGCAGGACACAGCTCGGGGGATGTGCGGGCACCACTCCGAGGATGAGCGCGACATCGCACCGAGAATGACGATGCTGTAATTCCTCTCTCCGCTCCCGCACGGCTGTTTTTTCCCCCGTTTTCCTCCGTTCCCTCCCGCTGATGCTCAGCACCTCGGGGCAGGAAAACGGAGAATCCCAAGGACTGGGATCACCCCCCGCTGTCCCCGCACCGCTCCCCGCACGGCCCGCGGGTCCCACCG
>NW_008677382.1:0-14391 GCF_000695815.1 Acanthisitta chloris
GAAGAAGGATGTGTCGGTGGAGGGGCCTGGCCAACTTCTCCATTAGTTTCTCCGGGTTTAAACAGCTGCCTCGGCAAGGTGAGATTTCACCTGTTGCACGTGGCAAGTTGTCCGCAGCGTTTTATATGTAGCTGCACACTAGGAATTTTTTTTTGTATTATTTTAATTATAACAAAACAATATGCTGTCTCAAATTCTTTCTGGCTTTTTCCATGGGGTGATTGGGAAAATAAAATTGAAAAGAACAGAATCATAATCTGAATCATAGAATTGTTTGGGTTGGAAGGGCCCTTAAAGATCATCTAGTTCCAACCCTCCCGCGACAGGCGGAGACACCTTCCACTGGACCAAGTTGCTCAAAGCCCCATTTGACCTGACCTTGAACACATGCAGGATGGGGCAAGGAAAAGGAAAAGCAAGCTCATTATTTTGATTGTTTCTCACTTCAGTAATATTTGCTAAACAAAGTCTTTTCCATAGAAAACATTAGCAGCGAAATACAAGAATGCTGACCAAAGGACTGAACTGGTGTCTTACACCAGTAACAGCTACTGGCCTATCTACAACAGTCTGCAGTACTGGCATTGCCACATTGCTATTCATGGTTAAGATTTACTCTTTAAATCCCTTAATAATTTAGCATCTAAGAAGGAGTTTACAACAGAAAAGCAGCACCTCTATTGCAGCAAAAAATGAGCAGGGGAACAATTGCTACAAATTTAATCCTGTCTGGTAGAGTACTGTCCCCCACACTGTTGAAATCAATTACTGCCAAGGGCTCTGTTTTCTTTCTTTCCTTATATAACATTACGAGAAATTCATTGTGTCATGTGAGAACTGGCAGCAACTTCTAAGTCCCCCAAGTACACTTGCATTATAATGGGTGTTGTCATTCCTGAAAACAGTGGAATGAAGTGGGAGTAAGGAGGCTAACAGATATAATATACGGACCTCTTTTTGTACAGTGGATAGATAAATCTATTCAGTGTAACATTCACATGTCACTATTCTGCAATTTTTGCTCAGGATTGGACTCCCAGAAGCTGGTGAGACTTTTCCTGGCAGAAAATCTATGGTTTAACACTCCGTTCTAAATATTGTATTCATTGCATTTCTGTAGGCAGATTTTCCTTGGGTATCTTTGCCTTTATTTGCTGCAAACTTTCTACTTACATTCTTCTTCTTTCTCTCATTGAACCTTTGTTCCAAACAAGGCTAAATGTCTCATCCCTCTAAGCCATTTCATCAATGGCTCTAAGGAAAGTAGGTCCAGCTTCTCTTCAATGTGGGATTAAAACAGACTAATTTATCAGCATCAGCAACATAACATCTGCAATTTGTATGCCTTTACCCAAAAGGTTGATACAAGTTGTGTTTAGGTACATGTGACGTTGCCACCTGAATGGACATACCCATTTTCATTAATAGCTTTTGTTAATATTGGTCTGCTGAAAATGTTAACACAAAAACAATTTTAAAAGACACAATATTCACTACTCTTGTGACAGTTGCACATGTTCAGGGCCAAGAGCAGAAAAGGGGAAAGCAGAGCTTGTGGTGGTGGTTCTGCAAAGGCAGCAGTTGCCACTGCCCTGGAAACCTGAACCCCACTGCCTGCAGTGACTGGATAAACACATGCATGGAGATCTACCAGGGATCTGCCTCCTCAAGTGTGGGCAAAGTGCGTAGTTTTTTTCCAGAAGTGTATGTCTACTGCACCTGTGGCTAATTCTGACTCTTCTCCCAAGGCGCAGCAGAGAAGAACAGGAGAAAGAAAGAATTAGTATTTCTACAGTTTTACAGATGGATGACAAAGCACAACAAGAATGAAAATCTCCAAGGAAAAGCTGAGATTTTGCAAGAAACTTGTGACTAAACTCAGGTTTCTCAAGTGTTGTGAACTACCCATGAGAATCTCTTTTTCCCCTTTTGATATACATATAGGTAATCTAACATACAGTTTTATGCACCTTCCCTCACTAGGTCGTTGCTTTTTAGCAAAACTTTACAACACCTTACAATATTTCTCCTGTAAGAATGCAAAATAGCACAAAGCTATCTCAGATCCTCATACATACCTAAAAATGCTGACTCTATTTGACAGGTAGGGTTACAAACTGCATAACATTATTTATCACTTGCCAAAACCAGTGAAGTGGCATGTTGTTTTATTCTTTGCTTTCCATTTTTAAAAAAATTGATCTTCATTCACTTATACAGTTTTATCAAAACACGACAGGAAGAATGAAGCCTAACTGCCTAAGCCTGAACATATCGTAGAATTAAGCTTGAAAAAAGTGTTCAAGTAGGAATGAAGGAAATAGGAATGGGAGGAAAGATATTAAATCATAAATTACATGCCATATAGGTGTTCTATACACAAGAGCATGTAGATTTGTTTTTCTTATGTGTAACTGCAAATAAAAGGTTTCAGTCTAGAAAGTATTATAGATGCTGTCTCCTTTTCATCAAAGCATTTTGCAGGTTCTTATTTTTTATGATGAGAGTAAATATATTAAACTGAAGTCACTGGTTATATTTTGAGCTAGGAACAGATCTAAATGGTCACTTCTCATCTTATGATGGAGCTATAAACCACAACACAATGACTCCATTCACATTACTATGACTAAGATCCTTGATACCATTAATCTTACTGCTATTGCTTAATCCTATATGTCATGAAATGTTAATGTTAAAAAAAGACTCAATCAAGTTAGACTGAAAAATGATGAGTGGGTCTACAGACAGAGTCCCAGTAATGGTTATATTTCTTCCTTACACTTCCTTTTCTTATGCTCTTACATTCACCTGGATGCTATTATGCCACTCCCAGGTTTTCATCATAAGGACAATTACCATCCCCTGATATTCCTTACCACTTATCAAAATGGTTTATGGGTCTGCATAAATCAAAATGCACTGGAGTTTGTTGAAAAAAATCCAGATTAGTGATCTGAGCTAAACTTGATGGCTTTGCATAAAGCAATGTGGGATGCACACATGCACTGCCAGATTTGGGGGAAGGCTATCAATGGCAGGAGGCAGTTAGTGGTAGAGTTAACTGGCAGAGCTGGGTGCAAACAGGAAGCCTATGCACTGCAAGAGAAAGACAAAATGGAATAACACCAGTGGGAGTCCATGCCATACATGAAGTCTGAGAAAGAAGGTACAATTTCTTGATTTTGACTGAGAACAACTTAATATTTTTTAAGGGTAAAGATCATGATGTTAAACCAGAGCAATCTAATGATTGCTTTAGAAGTGATGTCCCTGCAACCTATTACAAAGATCAATAATATTTTTCTCCTCCTTTTAATGAGTATCTTTGCATAAACGTTCCAGCATCCAATAAAATCATTAAAATATCTATTCTGTGTAGGTGTTTAAAAGAATTTTATATGTTTTTAATCTTAAAACCATTAAACCCGCTCTTTCCTTCTAAAGGAGAAAGTGGGCTAGAAAATCTTGATGTATCATAAGTGCAAATACTCAGCACTCAGCTGTTATGACACTTCAGGGTCCCTTTTTCTATCTCTTAAATTTACTACTAGTATTAGAAATTAAGATAATGAAATAAGACATAACTAAATAAATAAAACCTAGTAAATCTTCTAGCTCATCAAATCACTGAGAAAACCAGCAAAAAGAGACAATTTTGTCTCTTTTAGTGTCTATTTAACCTTCTTTTTTTACTAAATATTTAATGAATCTTAATAAAAGATACAAAGTGCTATGATGCACTCAGCTATTATAAATGTGAAATCTTATAATGGCCCACACCTTGTAACTTTTCTCTAGGCATTGAGCCAACGTAGCTTGGCTTCCATAGAAGCTTTCTCAGATTAAGCAATGGTAAAAAAAAAGAGTTCAGCAATCTGACATCACAGTGCCTTACTTCTACCTTTACACAACTTTTATCTAAGTTTACATCCTGAACTGTGTCCAATGTTTTTCACTTGCCACAACTCAAGGAGCTGCCACAGTTCAGTCACGACGATGCTTATATCATGTTGAAGACTTCTTCCCCATCCCACCCAGGAAGACATAATTACTGAAATGCATGATGACTTCCTAAACAGGCAGTTGAGCCCCATGTCATCAGGCAGCAATAATTTCATGGGCTGGCATAGAGGTTTTACCTCACCCAAATTGTCACCCATTGTGGAAGTGGGGCAAGAAGCAGAAGTTCACACTTGGTGTATACTTGGATGACAATACATAAATTCTGTGCTTTTACAGAACTGATTAAAATAGAAAAAAAGTTATCTAGTACAATATTCATAAGCAGGCTTTTCTAAGACTCACAGAAAACATCCTTACAAGCCAACTGAGATGTAGTTCCAGTTGAAAAGTATACCTAAAGATCTGGGTAAGATCATAACATGACTCTTGAGAAGTTTTGGGTCGTTGCAACGTCAAAATCTGTCAATATATCAGTTATTCTAAATAATTTTCTAACTATTATGTTGGTATTCTGAAGCCCCTAAAATGGATTATACTTCAAGTTTATCCCTTTCCTTGCAGTGAAAATATGACTCCTTGAATCTGGTAGTGTATATTTCTGGAAACTATTACACTAGCTGTGACCATGAACTGTATGTCATTGGAAGACAGAAATTTTCTCATCACATACCATTCTGATAACTCCATCTTTGCTAGAGGTCCTTAAACCTCATTAAAAGGAAAAAACCTTCAAAAATGGTCAATGTCTTAAAAATGTCAGACAACTATATTTTAAAACTCTCTGTGGAAACTGAAGCTAAAAAATACTTGTCTGCTGTATTTCCTCAACTGTTTCTCATGATTTGTTTGTGCTACCTCTTTATTAGCAACGATTTTTCTCCTAAGAAACTTAATGATTTTTCAAGTGTTTGCACTTGAGGGAACATACCAATCATTTTCCAAACTACCAAGAAAGTCCTGTCACATAGCATTACAAGAGAGTTAATAAATGTCATTTGTAAAAGTCTTACGCATCTTCAGCAATGAAGAACTAATGCAGCAAGCTTAATTTCAATTTTTGAGATAGTCACAGCATGTCAAGGGATGGTGCTTTATGATACTTGATTTAATTTTCTCTGAATGACACGTGGCCTCAAATAGCTCATGTTCAATGTCTCACACAGCTGTGGGGGCCACAGGTGGTAGCAGCTTATTTCACCATAGTTCATCAGGCCTATTGGGACAACATGACCCACACCTCCAGTACACTGAATATTGTATGATAATATCATAGTATGTTAAGGGGTTGGAATGGACCCTGGAGATCATCTAATCCCAACCACCCCTGCTCTGGGCAGGGACACCTCCCACCAGAGCAGGTTGCTCATGGCTTTAGCCAACCTGGCTGTGAACACTGCCAGGGCTGGGGCACCCACAGCCTCCCTGGGCAACCTGTGCCAGTGTCTCATCACCCTGACATGTTTAAGAGATTGTGCTATTCTACCAAGGTGTGAGTGTGTGAGCTAACACTCATGACACAAGTCATTTCATCAAAACTTTCCTAGCCATGTCAGTCCTGCAACCCTTTAACCTGGGTATCACTTCTTATTTATCCCTTTATACTTAGAAATCTAAGGTACATCTAATGCCTTCAGTGCCACATCTCTAAGATTCAGGGTTTTTTCCTTGTCAGACAGCTAAACCTTTAATTCACACTTTCATTGTTTTGCCCCTCAACTATTGTGACCTCTTTTCTGTCTATCAAGTGCTCTCCTGCTCCTCTTTATCCACTCAGGATACTGCCACAAAATCACAATTCTGTCTTACCACTCCAGCTATCTCAGTCTTCCCTTTACATTTCTAATGGATCCACTTCACACACAAAATATCTGCTGTCACCTTCAAGGCCAGTCCTAACATACTACTGCCATACCTAGTCACTGTTGACTTTTAGAGAATATTGAGCTGTTAATCTATTCAAGCAATAATGCTAGCCTTACTTATTCATAAGTTAGATGTGACTCATAAGAAATGTTGCTAGCTCTAACACAGCCCCTTAAAATATTCTGAAACATTACTATAACTGCAATTCCTGTGCTTCAAAGTTTCTGTGACACTGCAAGTGGATGCTGACAATTTTGAAGCCACAGCTATGGACAGAGGCTGAGAAATTTATGACACAACAAGGTAAAATTTTCATCCAGACAGCAAAGGGGGAAGACACATCATTAATGGTTGGATATATAATTAATAATTTGAACTACATTCTGTGTTTTGCTACATTTTTTTTGCTACATATTCTTGGAAAACTCAAACTTCCTGCAGACTTTAGCTGTAAATATTGTATTAAGTTCACTATCATAAATAGGATTAGGAAATTTTTTACAGCCTCAAAAGAAGAGACTGACAGTAGAATTCCTCCAGATCAGCTGATGCAGCATGTGGATATTCGCCAGACTTTTCCTCCTAATCCCTTGTTGGTTCATTAGTAGCTCACTGCAGACAACAAGAGACTGCTATGCCAATCAACAGTAAAAAGTCACAGGAAAGCCTAGCTCATATGCTCATGGAAAACAGCTTGAGAGACTGGAGCAAGACAGCATGTTTTATAGCTCTGCTTCAAAAAGCCTAAACAGGCACAAAACTAGACAGAACCAAAAAGCTAGGGAAATCTGAAGCCAGTGTCTACTGAGCCTTACAGCCTGACTAAAGCACTGGAGTGCTGTTAGTCCAAAGGGTGAGCTCCTACTTTGCCCAGAGGTTTTTATTAAGACAAATGACAGAACAAAAGAGTGACAAGTTCAGAGCTGGGTTTTTTCAGACTGTTTATACAGAGCTAACTAACATATCTAAAAGAAATAAGGAAAGCTGACAGATACACTCAAGTTTCCAACTCTGCCCAATTAACCTACTTGGAGCACTATGAAGGAGCTTCCTAACAATTTTACAGTCTTTAAATTTCTTTCCTGCAGACCTCTACCATGTATGAATCACATAAAAACAAATCCATGTGCCAAAGCAAAGTTCGTTGTTGGTTCAAACATCAGAGTCTCAGTTTTGCTAGGACTTTTGGTTTGGCAGGAGGGTGATGCTAAGCCACCTTATTACAGAAACTCACTGAAGGGAGCATTAGGGTGACTGAAGAATCACAGAGGATTGCACCATTTTTCTCATCGTGAAAATAAGACAAATAACTATACCAACCATATATTCAATAGTTTGCCTCATTGATAGTCAATGATTGTTAAAGGTTGTTTCAAACCATCTAACAAGGAGAGATGAATGGCCTTTTTGTGTGAACAGCTGTATAGAAACACACACTTGGGTTACCAGTCTCGCCAGACAGTCCTAACTAGACCAGTTGCATGTGTGGTGTTTACAACACAGATTTGAAGAACATTAGTGCAACAGTCCAGAGTGATATAAAGCATAGGCATTTAATCATTAAATGAAGGTTTCTGTGCATTTAGCATCAAGACTTAGAGACTATCAACAGTGCTAAACTCAGCAGAAATACTCTTTAAATTAACAGGCAGGGAACTCTTCTTGTTATCTAAGTTCTTTCTCCCTTGCCTGTCTTTATGCAATACATATTACCACTTCCCTCCACATTATTACACTCCTTGGTTTCCAGTGAATACTTTTCTTTATAAAGTGGTCATATGCATACAAAAAAAATACAACTTCTTTTTAAATAGATTCATAATTCTTCTGTTGGATTTTTAGTCATCACTCTATCCTGTTTGAAAGCTACTTTTATTTAAATTCATATTTGATGCACTGGAAAAATTAGGTCTTGATTTATACCTTCTCCACTTGAGTCAGTAAGGTGAACATGTTTCTGTGTGATCTGGTTACCTTACAAAATGGTGTGAAAATTTCTGGAGCAAAAACAAACCCAGTGGAGACAAAAAACCGCAAACAAGACACTGAAATTTGTTTACATATTAATCTTTAAATGTATCGAGACAGTGTTGCTCTTTCATTTGAATATATTTTTAAAATTTCTACAACTAACCAGGTAATACTTGCTTTGTTTTTATTTTCACTAGCAATATGTGATGAAGAGAGCTCTGAATGTTCCAGGGAGTTTGGAAATGTAAACCAATATGAAATACAACATTTAATGCACCTCATTTGTCAAAACAAACAGAAAACAAGTAGGACACCTGCAAAGCTTCACTACAGTCAAGTCTGTATTTATTTTGCTTTCTCTGAATACCTCATCAGTTATCTGATTGATGGTCAATCCCCATTGAGTAAACGAGCCCACATTTTCTACTCATCTGCTGGAAAGATAAAAGGCCTTACTCCAGTAGCAAGGTTGAGCACCTTAAGGACCTGAGTAAAAGAGCCCACATTTTCTACTGATCTGCTGGAAAGATAAAAGGCCTTACTCCAGTAGCAAGGTTGAGCACCTTAAGGACAGGCATCAGAGGATGCATTCAGTGCATGATGGCCCCGGAAAAATCATTCACCCAGCTGTCTGTCAGTTTACATGACAAAGAAAGGATTAATTTCCACAGGCTGTCAGGCGATTAAAATATTCTGCAGAGTAACATAAACAAACAAACAAAATTGATTGCTTTCCTTCACATGGAAGGACTTAAAAATCTAATTGAAGCAAATAGATTGTGCCTGTGTTCTCTGTCTGGAAAAGTACTAATGCTAAACTTGTGCTAGACAGGTTAAAAAGAAAGCCATTTGAAGAGTTCTAGATAGGTATTTTGAGATCACCTACAAAACCAGGAAAGTCTAAAACTAAACAGCACTGAAGAGTGGTATGGAAGAAGGAAAAGAGCTTCTGAAACACCTTTTTTTTCCCCCTAAGCTGGGAACCAGCAAGAGTTCAGATGGCATCCTAAGACTGCTACACAGAAATTAATTTTGGAATGTAATGTAGATTCAGCCATGAATACAGCCTTATCAGTGAAATTAAATACATATAAATAAATAAATATATATACCTACATACACAACATGGGAGTGGCTGGAGGCAACAGAGATTCACATCTTACATTCCTTTAGGATTATCAGTATGCCTCAAAAGCAAAATTCCTTCTTTTTAATTTCAGGTTGGGTTTTCTTCCCCATGAGGACTATCCATCTGACCTATTTGCAATATTTTGCATCACAAGAGAAAACCTGAGCTCCTTATTCAAAGCAAACAGCAGGCTCTGGCAGAGGAAGCCCATGTGAGCAGAGGTCCTTGTCAGTAAACAGCTTTTCCACAGAAATGCACTGACACTGCCAATCACTAACAGCATGTGTGGTTCTGCAGCTTCCTCTTTTGAACAAAGTTCTCATTGCTCTCCTTTGTCCCCACCACTAATCACTTGTAATATGAACATCGAATTACAAGGGGTAAGTTTGCCTCTGCATTCTCCAGGTTCTACTCTGAACTATTAGTGCAGTAGTGACTACACTGCAGTTTGACAATTCAGTTGTGTGTCACGAGTGATCTCAGACCAATTCTTTGTCTATGTCACATTTTAACCACCCCTTTCTATCCGATATCTCACTGTCAAAGTGAAATATCAGTGTAATCTTTTCTATATTGCCAAGCAATGGATGGATCAGAAATACTGGTAGGGTAAAACAAAGGATTCTCTTTGCATTTATCAAAATACAAAACATACATGACATTCTGTCATTTCTACATAGGGAGATATAATACTCTGGTTTTGACAACAGGAAGAACTGAACTTCCATCACGTGTTTTTTTTTTCATGGATCCATGTATCCTTCCAGATTATATCCTTGCTAGGTGGTCTTACAACATGCTAGTTAAGACTCTAGCAAGCAGCTTCCATCACATGTTTTTTTTTCATGGATCCATGTATCCTTCCAGATTATATCCTTGCTAGGTGGTCTTACAACATGTTAGTTAAGACTCTAGCAAGCACAGGGTAATATTCTACAAAAGACAGCACAGGATGTAGCTTTGTTCCTTAATTTAACCCACCTGCTGTAAAAATAATGGAGTGCCATGTGATAAATGGAGGGAAAAATACCAAATAAATATTTGATTCAGAAACTACCCAGAATTACTTTTAAAACTATGCTATAGCCCCTATAACTGGTCAGCCATGAATCAGAGGTACAAAAGTCTGTGGAGTTGAGGAGTATGATGATATGATCTTAAGCTAAATATTTATGTGCCAGCTCTAACAATATTAAGTTTGTGATGTCAGAGTAAAGTGCTTGGTAGTTGCTTAGTCATAGTGGCTTTCAAAAGTCATTGATATTAGGCATTTCCCACCACCTCATTTAAAAAGAAATAAAATCAACTGGACAGTAAAAGAACAAAACATTTTATATACTACAACCCAGTAATTAACTAGGTATGAAAACTTTTGAGATATGCCTATAATTAAAGATACTCTGCAGTCAGGGAAGTTTATCAGACTGTCTGGGGTTTTTTTCCTTTCATTTGGGGACAATTTTCAACAAACCAGAATAAATTCTGAGACATTTTGAGAAACTGCACAATTTGCAGGGAGTCATTCCTCATTCTGATGACTTACATTAGCGAAACTTGTTCTGTGCATGAAGCTTTGAAATCTGTCGTATTCCCAAATCACTATTTCACATTGTTGCAAAAGTAGTAGAATGTCAAGCTAAAGATTTAAGACAATAATTACCTGAAACCAGAGCAGTATTTTAGTGATCACCAGCGGAGGTGCTGCAAGTTGAATTCATGTAGAACTTACACTTCAAGTTCCCAAAATGGCTTAGCTGAAGTTGAATGAACCCATAGAAAATGTGGCCTATGCAAGACAACAATGAGCAAAAAATCCATATGCCTTTGGGAATGAAGACTTGAAATACAGCTAGCAGAAAAGTTTTGAGAGAAGCATCAACTGAAAATATTTTTCAAAGAATTCTGCAGAGCTGGAATTAAAAAGTTGTAGAATTTTAAGTGATCTCAGAAATTCACCTAGTCCAATCTCTTGCATTTGTACTTTACTGACAAACTTTAAATAAGAAAATAAAAATCAAAAGCATTAGAGCACATACCTTCAAACTCTAGTACTTTATCACTCTCTAGAAGTTAACCTCAACTCAGTGTTTTCCCCAGTGTCTTTTGCAGCTATTTGACCCCATTTGTTCTTGTCTATTCAGATATCTCTGTAAATCTGTCCCTCACAGAAGCAGATCTGCTATAAGAAATTTAAACTGAAGCTACTATAATTCTTTGAAGTAGTCACTTAATTTTCAGACTTTCATATACTTAGGATACTCTGGTACTTGTTTGTGTTTAATCAGAAAACTGAACATCTAAGATATTCTGGGCATTTTTTTTAAATAGTTTTGCAGAGAAACTGCTTTGTAGTGAGAGATCTGCTTGCAAATATTCAACAACATCTAGTCTGGGCATTTTTAAAAATAGTTTTATAGAGAAACTGCTTTGTGGTGAGAGATCTGCTTGCAAATATTCAACATAGAAATTATATGTGTTGATCCCTTGGCAGAGATGAGCCCTAAGTGACTGTCTCACTGCATGTTAACAGTTTATGTGGCTGGCTTTCAATTGTGTAATTTACTGAACATAAGAGAGTTTTATTATAGTCTGGGCATTTTTAAAAATAGTTTTATAGAGAAACTGCTTTGTGGTGAGAGATCTGCTTGCAAATATTCAACATAGAAATTATATGTGTTGATCCCTTGGCAGAGATGAGCCCTAAGTGACTGTCTCACTGCATGTTAACAGTTTATGTGGCTGGCTTTCAATTGTGTAATTTACTGAACATAAGAGAGTTTTATTATAAGGTTCAGGATAAATTAAATGAAAATCAAGTACAAATGAAGCATGGGTCATCCATGAGCAGAATTCAAAGGGATGCTGGAAAGCAGGATAGCATCTGTTACAGCATCCAGAAAGACAGATGGATTTCCAGTGCATCTGTTTGAAGAAAATAAAATAGTTTGGCTGTGTCTTGCTAGAAAAGATGCCCAAATAAATTGGCCTAAGAATCATCTGGACACACTTTTGCCTGTGCCTTAGTGTAGACACAATCCCATTTTGAGTAAGAGAAACAATGAGAGAGCATGAGATTTCACAGAGATCAGAGGAACAAGATGTGAGATAATGTCTCTCTCTTCTCCTAATTGAAGGAGCTCAGCTGAAAACAAACAAGCAAAAACCAAAACCCATATGCAGTCTGTAACACAAATCAGTGATCCTAAAGGCACTAGACTTACTTTGCTATTGGTTTGTAATAGACAGTCCTTTGCAAAAGTAAAAAATGGGTGCAAAAATTTAGCAGTTTAAAATGATACACGACATTTATTTAGTACTGGAGTACTAAACAGCATTCTGGCATGCTCATATTATTTAATGTGAGTGTAGCAGCATTAGAAAGGTGACCAGGGTCAACTGAAAACTACAAAGCAAGACTTCTCTCTTCTTGAAGCTGATGCTTACAGTTTTAGCCTCAAGATTTATGTTTAACTTCACTAACTGAAAATGAAAGGATAAAGACAGAATGAGGTACTCTGTACTTTTTTCCTCCAGCTGTGTTATGGCCTTAGAGCCTGTTGGCTGTGCCTTTGGAGAGCATATGGCAACAAGGAAATTTTCTCTGTGGAGCACTTGTACTGCTGGAGCCTGAAGGTGGAGGACTGCTTAGTCTTGGTAGAACTGTTACATACTCCTGTGCCACTACTTCTTAACTGACGCAAGGGACAGCTGGTTATTAAGCTCTGTCTACTTACTAAATAGTTATTAATTTATGTCCTACACAGGGGACAGCTATGACTTCAAGCCTTCTCTCCCAGTTTGTGCAATGAGGAGAGGGAGAAGATGCCCAGCTGCTAACATCTGCATGGATGAGCTCAGACCCCAAGAGAAAGCCTGCCAGATGATGCCCAGCTGCTAACATCTGCATGGGTGAGCTCAGACCCCAAGAGAAAGCCTGCTTTAAAAGAAAGGCATTTAGTCATTCTGAAAACACAAACCTTGTATTCTGGATAGCTGTAGCCAAATAAAAAGTTTATCTTATTAAGTATGATTCAGTTCTTTAAAAAAGAATCCACAAGCATCCCATCACTCCATCCCCCCAGTCCTCCAAAAAAAAACCCAACTTTGATTGAAACCCAGTTGCCTATTTAGGCTGGGCTGTATTAATGTGGCAGATAATAGCAAATAAAGGACATTCAGAAACAAAATTCAGCTCAGTATTTCTGCTAGCTTTAACACGGGCTGATGGAGTGCCTTAGATTGGGGCTACATTTTTAAAAATAGAAGGTACATGAATAGGCATGCAGCTCAGATTTTTAGAGAAATGAGTCATAGCTTTTCAATTATGTTCCTTTTCTTTGGTCCTGTATTTTCAATTTAAGAACGGACCTTATTTGTACATCCTATTGCATCCTTATCAAAATCCTGTGAACATAGTTAATCTCACTTCATGTGATTGGGATAACAGCAATAATAGCACTGTGAAAAGCAATAGACCTCATCGTTAATGTGGTTTATTGAAGTAGATAATGAGATCTGGTATTTTACCTTGAGAGGAATATTGACAAGTAGCACTTTACTCCATAAATACTCTTGTCTATGAGTCGGATTCTATGCAAAGAAAAAATCAATTTCTGCTATGAATTCAACTTCACCAATGTATTAGTGTATTCTGGGAACTGCTTCATTTCTGTATCTATGTGCTCTTTCCATATTGCAACCAATAGTACACAAAACTTGGCACCTTCCCCAAAATTGCAAACTATTTCTCAAAAGTGTTTTGCAAGACTGTTTGTTGCTCATCTTTAGAAAAGGAAACAAACTAAGAGGTAATGAGCTGCTTTTCATAAAACAATTATAGAGTCCAAAGTATTATATGCATATCCTGTTGTCCATGCTGGGATTTAGTCTGTCTACTACAGTAAGTTAAAAGTTAAGTCATGACAACACATTCAACAGGGAAAGACAGGACCATTTTACCTGGATCTGATTGTCATACTTCAGTTAAAATCATGGCACTGCTTGCCATGAGGAACACACATAACCACTATGAATGTAAACCATTCAAAATAGAATGCATCTTTTATAGGCTGAAATCAAAGTGGAGCATATATTTCTGAGACTGAAGCTAGAGAAAGATTAGGTAGATTTGCATTTACCAACCCAGTATTTATTTGAAAACTGTACTGTTCGTGTGAGAAAGCAAAAAGTTGGATTATTGCAAAAGAAAATTCCAAAGCAGAGAGAGACTGATGGGTTTATCTGTGCACTATCAGAAAGGTGAAAGAGAATCTGACTCAAAGTTTTACCTCTCTTATTTGGGTTGCAGTCAACAGAAGTAAGATTCCTCTGGTGCTTATGTACTGAGAAAAGGAGAAAAATTATTTGTCCCAGAAACGAGACACTAAATACTGCCACTTACCTACCTATTGATAGGTTGGGGTTTTAACAAATCTTTAATCTGAGTTTAATGGAATAAAAGA
>NW_008677382.1:14423-37859 GCF_000695815.1 Acanthisitta chloris
AGACTTCTCTGTTACTTGGTTAAGAAAATACAAACACTAAAAAGGTTCCTATCACTACATCCACTCTGGGTATGAACAGGTGGGAAAACACAGTATTTGAAGTCCTAAAAGCTGCTATTTTCTCCACACACTGTGAAGATGAAAAGATAGAATTCAATGTTGGTATGTGGAAGAAGCTGAGGAGTGGTTTGTGGAGGAAGCTGTGAGATGCCTGCATAAAACAATTTATTTAAATTAAATATTTAATGTAGCCCAAGGAGGAAAAAATAATGAAATGACAGAAAAGGAAAAACAGCTCAGAGTTATGTGCATACTATGAGGACTGGTTGAAGGGACAACAAAGAAACTGGCTGAAGAGACTTAGGCAAGAAATTTCACTTTTCCTTATATTACTTGTATTTCCTTTTTTCTTCTTTTTTCTTTCCTCACTGAGGATCTCTTTCTTACATGCTCACTATGTAAACATAGTTACATTTACACAAATAAGCATTCATTTACATTTCAAATTTGCATGTCTACTGCTTTTTTTGTCTCAAGACCTTGGCAGAGGTACTGTCATTCTCCTGTGAGAATTTATGGAATATACATAGCTCCCTAAATCATGTCTGACAGCTTCAGTTAATGTGGGCAGGTAGATTTTACACTACAAAACACATTTCATCCATAACAATTAAAGTGTACTGCACAAGTTACATGAGCAAGAGACAAAGTGTGTGTAAAGAGTTAAAGCTTCCATGGTAACCTCAGCTTTGAGGATGCAATTGGCTCATCTGGTCCCTTCTGTCACGTCTTGATTCCATGCCAACAAATCATGAACTGTCCATCATTCTACATATCTATTTTTAGAGCATCCTCAGCTGCTTCCAATAAAATGATAAATGATACCTGTTCACAGAGGGCTAGTACTGGCCATAGAATGGGCTGTTTCCAGCTGAATTGCTAACTGGAGCTTTGGAGCAAAACAACACAACAAAGGTACTGACCTACAGTAAAATCAGATTAGAGGTTTTGGTCAAACTGCTCTTTGCTTTTCTTAGCAGCAACCTGTTCCTAACTAAAGGCAAACACAACCTATGACAAATATGATCAAATATGCTTCTAGCTAATAAGGGAATTGTTCCAAAGGGCTGGTATATCTGCAGAGTCATTCTCAAGTGAGAGACATTTAATAATTGCCTCATCAATACTGGAGTAGCTCTTCTTTTGTGCTTTAAACAGGAAGACATGCTAAACACGTTTAAATAATGATACATGACCACTGCAAATGCAGAATCTTTAATAACATGTTTCTCTGGGAGACAGCTCTATTCATGCAGGATGCCCAATTAATATAGTCAAACAATCAACAGGAATTGTTTATGGTGTCCCAGCAATTCATTGTAGTGTCTGCACTACAACAACAACAATAAAATGGCAAATATTATAGCCAAATGAGGGCAGACACTTTGTGGAAGGAGAAGCATGAAAATAAAGCCCTTGGGTGTTCAGATCTGCCCCAGCAGAACTCATATCATACTCTGGCATGGAAACTCAACAGAAAACTTTCCACCTCAAGTGCCCTCAATGCCTACATAAAATAATGCCTTAAAGGTAGTTCTCAGTGTTAGCACCCTTCATAATTTTGCTTCTCTCTTTTTGTTTGACCTTTACCATGTTTCTCCTTATTTTGAACACTCCGGACTTAGTTTGCCTTGCTCCAGTAACACTTGCTAGACTTCTAAAATATCTCCTAGGCTACCATGCCAACTTTTATATACAAACTGAGGTTCCTGTATTATTTCCTAATACACACAGCTCCATCATGTCTCAGCACAGAGAATTACCTCAACATATTTCAGATTACAGATACTAATTTTGAGCTAGTGTTTATTCCCATTCACTTTACATAATTGATCAGCAACTAATTTTGAGCTACTGTTTATTCCCATTCACTTTACATAATTTAAAATATGGACTGAGAATTCTTTGGACAAGAGCCTGTAGATTTTTAAAGTTGTCATCAGTCCCAAACTACTGAAATTTCTGAATTAAGAGTTTTTCTAAATAAAGTCAATTTGCTTTTAGTGTTCAAATATTTTTATATGTATACCAATGTATTTCTGATTACATACAGGCTGGAAAACTGCAGTTTTCAGATGGTTTTCCTGACAGAAAGAATATATTCTGAAACATCAAGAACAGCAGTATTGTTTTGATTCCTGTATTTCATTTGCTAATCTGCCTTTCGTATGTGACAGCAGAGCTTTTTCATACAAAGAGGTAAATTCCTATTTTAATGCAGTATATTGCTTCAGTATCAGAAAAAATAACGTTCATTTTTAATATTTCCTTTTCTATATATTCCTTATCTGAAAGTGGTAAAAAATATCAGTAATTGAGGTATTATACACTTCAAAAATCACAGTTTTTTATAAAAGGATAGATAAAACTGCAGTACTGATATTGTCTGAAGTTCCAAAAGCATCTATAGAAGTGTTGCTTCATCGATACTATTCTCTTGTTCTACAAAAGGAGTCTTCCTCAGCAATGAACATGGCTCATTTTAACATTTAAGAAAATATTTCTTTTTGTATCCATGCTACTGGGAAGCACTGGAATTAGACATGCTAAACACATCAAATAAGAATGGTTCACTTGCAGCTATCTTATGCAAGACATGTTCCGTGTACTTTGTAATGTAAATAATTCATAAACTTACAACTGTTTAAAAACAAATGAAAAAAAAAGTGAAGTACACAAAAAAACCACTTTTCCAAAAGACACCTTTCCAAAAACCAAACAATTCTATAATATCAGCTTATCAGCTTTAATACAAAGCCAATTATAACTGTGTTCCAAAGCAATATTCCCTTACTTCATACATGAGTAGAATTATGTCAAACTGCTTTTCTCTCTGTCATTCCACATACTGTTTTGGCACCAGTAAGAATTCATTTTCAAAGCTCATTCAAGTTTAGGCTTTTCTCAGTCTTGCATAGCCTTTCAGGCCTTTACTATTAACCTGACATAACTGCACACCAAAATAAGCACCCAGCTCATTGGTAAGATAATCAGGGACAGAGGTGCTTTCACCATATTTATGAACACTGGGTTTATACTTCAGAGAGTCACTTCCATTGGGGAAGCTACAGAACCCAAGCAGGCATGAAAGAGCCATCTCCTGGGAAATGCCATGGCATGAGGCACAACAAAATGACCCCTACAACTCATCACAGTATATAGAATTACATACTGTGGACACTTTCAATTAGATGACATCTTCCTTCACAAAATTTTAGTCAACTGTGCTCACTTTCACTGCCAAAGTTCTAAAGGGAATCAAGTGAAAGAAGGAAAGGAGGAAAACAGAGAGCTGTCCTGCTGTTCACAGGTCAGAGAATAGTCATGGGGTTTGCTCAGCATTGTCTGCTCCCTCCTGCCCCTCCACTCAGGTTCCTTCTCCAGGAGAGGGGAAGGGACTTCTGATCTCCTTCCAGTCCCTTAAGAATCATCAGTGAACACAAATGCAACTGAAGGAAAACTACCAGTCAGCCTTTACAAAATACTTTATAGATTCCTACTATTTTGTCTGATATTCCTTTTTCATTCAATGCAAATAGAAGCATTTGTGATTACAAAAATATATAAATATGTAACCACTTAACTGCATTCTGTCAGCACTGCTCATTTCATGTGCCACTCCAAAGTATTCTGGGAAAATACTGATGCACAATTGATGGAAATGTTCATTTATGTATTATTGATACAGCACATATGTATAATTTAAATTCACAGGCAGTAATTCTTTGCTCAAAACATCTAGATGTATTAACAGAATAAGTTTCTGCTCTATGTGAACAAGAGTGGTAAAATGAGGCTTTTAGACATAGATTTTACTGAAAAAAAATAAACATGACCCTATTGATGCTATTGTTAATAATTTGCAATATTTGCATAAATGTGAGCAAAGATGAATGACTTTAAACAACAATCACTAATTAAGAGACTGAAAGAAACAAAGGACTAAGAACACCTTATAACCCAAGATAAGCAGATTAGCATACTCTATCTGATATCATCGTGGTTATGTCAGAAAGACAAATAATCCTGGTTACACCTGAAGCAGTACTGTAACTAATACAATCAGTCACAGCAAGAGACCTTTGCTTGCTGTTCATTTCTTACAGAAACTCTGAGTTTTAAATTAGGTTTGTCACTGAAATGAATATATGTATGAAAATGAGTAAAATCTGTTGCAATAATAAGCAAGCTAAAGTATTTCCCTGCAACTGAGTTACTAGCTGCCATTTCCTAAAAGCAGCTAATCATTATGCAGAATTTAATCTAAGTCATACTGTTGGAAGAGAATGGCAGATCATTAGTAAAGTCCATTTTTCACATTTCTTACCAGAAGAGCTGTTTGCTTTTTACGTAACAACAACATCTTTTCTGACTGAACATTTGTGAGATTTTTTTTCATATAGCCAAAGGCTAAAAAATTACTCACAAAGGAATAATAAAAAGTCATTTAACTTCAGTTAGCACTGCTTGGTGCCATTAATGTGTTGCAACTATTCTGCATTATATACTTTGGGGCATGTGCTGTTTAGTCCTGAAAAACTAGCAGATAGGCACAGGTGATACTTAAATATTTTGATAATTTTCCTTTGGATGAGCCTCTGGAAGGCAGTAGTCTCTCTTTTCAAGGACTTCTCAAAATTAAGACTCTCTCATAACTTAGCCCTGATCTTACTGAACAGTTCTGTCACCACATTTCCCATGCACAATTAACAATGTCAGCTACTGCTCCTAATAACCAACTACAATAATCCAGTAGCTTCTGAGCATAGTTCTTGCAGTACTTAAAGGATTAATTAGTCTCCCAGTAAAACATAAGCTTTAATGTTTTATCTCCTACATATAAAGGGGGGGGAGAAGGGGAGAAAAAAAAGAGGGTGGTATTCAAAAATGTCTTTTCTTTCTGGATCTCTTAGTTTTTCTGTGCCCATTCATGATATCTTTTGTAAATACCTTGTCATTTTCTCTGTACATCCAAACCCTAGTCCTGGGAATTTGACTAGGCACTGGAAATCACTGCATCCAGTAAAACCAAACTGAAGTGCATATGTTAACTGCTGTTGCTCCCTACTTGAGATAGAAGGTGGGAGCATCCATTTCTCAGGCTCTTTAGACTGTACTTTGACCAGACTCTCTGACCTGTATACTGACAGCAATCTTCTTTTTCCTGATTGAGGAGAGCCCATGATAGTAGCTTTTCTGCAGCAAATTGGTGTTGTGGTAATACCAACCTGTTTCATCCCTGATAGTTACATGGAAGTGAAAACAACAAGTAAGGCTCTTAAGGCAAATTATACTAAGAAATCTGGAGAAAACATGTGCCAGCAATGTGACAATAAGACAGGAAGCCTTCAAGAACACTGTTCATTGTATCTTGGACAATCTCAATATCAAAAATTAAGGCTGCTCTGATTTCTTCCCACCACTTCAAAATATTCCATATCAAACCAAACTGACCTGTGCTGCATTACTAAGTAGGTAGGTAAATACAACTAAACATCAGACATCTAGTTAGTGAATTATGTGTACTACTATATGTGGTTAGAAAGATTTCTTTATTTCAATTAAAATTTTTAGAGTAGGTTAAACACTGAAATGTGCCAATAATCAAATATGGAATAAGAAATTATTTATTTATTTTTTAAAGTGCTAACGACTTAATTTCATACTGTCTAGAAAAAAATATTAGTTTGATTTCAATTCAAAGAGTGAGTGACAGATTCAAGTCTCAAATTCGGTTGTTTCGTTAATAAATCTTCTAGCCCCAAAACCAAAGAGAAGTCCTTGGGAGGCAACACAATGTAATCTGTGCATGTTGGAGGCCAAAACAAAAGGAGGTGCATTTTGTGGGTGCTCAGTGACAAATGTTTTGAGAATGGTACCATAGGCTTATAACTTTGACATGTGCAGAGATTCTCACTGCAGATTCTGTCTGGAAAGCATAGAAATAAAACCCACTACCATTTAAGTTCTTAGTTTACCTGTCCACAGCCATGAAAATAAAAAAGTAAAAACAAGAAAGAAAAAGAAGAAAACAGAATAGAGAGAGAGAGCATAAGGCACTGCTATCTGGAAGTGCCAGAAATGTTCTCTTGCTCCTGAAAGCCAGATATTACCCCCAGCTGGTAAAACGTTCAGAAAATACTGCAAACAGGAGTTTAAGTCAATACATCACTAGTGTTTTCTTGAACTGACTCTAGTCAGGAAAAACTGAAATGTATATGACAGCTCCATCTTATATTTGACAACAGTGACTAGCAGTGGCATCTGGCACACTTGCAGTGGTTCTGAGGAATGCCAGCTCTCAGTGAGTATGTTTATAGAGAGCAACGACCAATCTGACTTCAAATCAAAGGAAATTTTTGCTAGCTGAGAGACACACAAAACAGTTATCTTTGGATCAGCTAAAATAGCAGAATTCATACAGAGGATGATCACAATGACAAAGAAATCACCTCCCTCTCAGGTATTTCTGCCTGCACTTACCCATGCTGCTGGCACTCCAGGGGCTCTCCACGTGCTTGTTAGCACCAGCATTTGGAAATGTAGGGACCTGAGAGAAAAGCTGATCCATTCCTCACTCTTAGATCAAAAAGTTGAAGGAAATTAGGAATCAAATGCCCTGCTTCCTCTCACTTTCTCCACAGATGTAGTTACCACCATCTCTGATAGAAAAAAATTACACAGGGCTGCAACTCCTGCTGTTCCCTATTACTGCCTGAATTGAAGGAAGGAGAGAGAGCCCTTCAGCTCAGCATCCTGCTTCTTCACATCTATGTGGCTTGTGCTGTGCCAGGTAAAGAAAGGATGACACACTATTCTCTTCCATAGCTATTTAACAATTCCTATGGAAACCAATCCAGCAAAGAAAAAAGTGTCCTGCTTCTAATACAGTCTTCCTTCTCAAAAATGTAATTATAAAACTCTTTTGCACATTCAGTGAGTGAAGTTCAAAAGACAGCAAAGCCTCAGCTCTCCTCCCCACCACTGAAATCAGCTTAAACAAGAAAGAAACCTGTGCCTGCTGCTTTGGGAGGAGGAGAGAAAGCTCTTTTGAGAAAAATGGTGATAATGAATCCATCCCTGCTTCAAATCACCTTTCTTCTTCAGCCCTCAATCATCTATGACTCTGTTTCATCTCTGCTCTTTCTTCAGTTATTGGCACTCTTTGCTTTCCTCACTCCCATCAAATCTCTAGGAAACTCTGGGAAGTTAAAGGTTGATTGGTTTAATAAACACTAACTGATAATCTCCTGTGTGGGCATTTGTGTCATGAGAAGATGGATACAAGGGTTTTTTTCTCCTAATCTCCTGTGTGGGCATTTGTGTTACCAGAAGATGGATACAAGGGTTTTTTTCTCTCTCCATACTCCTCTGGTACTTTAGTTTGAACTCCTCTTAGTTAGAGAGAGATAATTTTATTTTTACCATGCTAAACTGTCCAAACACTGTACAGAACAAAAAGCAAAACAGCTATCAATAACCAAAGGTATTTCAGCTAACTTTGTCCAAAAAAACACAGCAGTTCTTTTTCTTGCAGGATTGCTCAGAATTTCAACCATGACTTTGTTCAGTCTGAAGTTGTCTTTTCAATCAAAACCTTTCACTTTCTTTCTACAATGGCAGGGATTGTTTTAAACCAGGAAATTCATCCCAAGAACTTTTTAAGCAACCTTTTAACTATTCACCAGGACCCAAGGAAAAATTGGAATGGGAGAAATAATGACAAGTAAACTTGGCAATTTCCTTGCAATAGTAGAAATAAACTTCTTAACCAGTTTGCTGCATTTCATAGATTTAAAGAGTAGTCTCTTAAATCTTCTGCAACAGAAACTTTCAACTAGAGGGTAGAAAGTGTTCAAGTAACATCAGAGATACATAAGACAGTGCTGCACCCTTAAAAATCTGATAACCTATTTTTGTTTTCTGACTTCTTCAAATTGATTGTAAGAAGCAGCTCTGGATTTTACTGGCTTTTTTGTGGATTAACTCTTCCTGACTATCTCATAAGTACTTAGCATTTCAGTTTTCACTGCAGTCTACAATGTGTATCACCTGAATTGCAATGCAGGTGAGATGCATTTGGGTGTTTCTTACTTGCAAGTTGAAATATTAAAAGTAGGTGAAAAGAAGAAGACTCTTCTTTGAAATCCTGTTCTTTTCCATGAAGAGACAGACACTGCAGACTTGCACTTTGTGAGAGGTCAGGAAAGGTTGGCTTGCTTGTTACAGCAAAATGATTGGTAAAGATACTACCTTTGGCAATAGTTAAATTAAAATGATAAATACAAGGGAGAGAGATAAGCTATTCAAACTGAAGGAAGCACCAATGATTAAACTGCCCATGAATAAGTTTAGGCAGGAAATCAGAAAATTTACTTAAAGTTGCTGAAGACTCAGTCTTAGACATACTGCTTTCTTTCTTTTTTTCTTCTTTTTTTCCACTTCAGTAGATTTGAGCCTAAACAGCAGTCTTTCTTGCAAGTCTCCCACCTTTGATTGATAGCTACTAAATTAGGTTCTACCTCTTTGGTTCTGTCCAGATTAAATACATTTTAAGCACACCATGACACAATCAGACAAAGGAACCAGTGGCAATTACTTTGTCTATTTTTGTCTTCTGCATGGTTAACCACTGTTTAAATACTGAAAAAAAGAAAGTTTGAAAAAAAGCCTAAGCATCTGGACCGAAACTGCTTGTTCACTCATACAATTATACAATTTAGAGATATACAGGTTCTGAAAATATGGCACTACATATACATCCTCCTTCACAGTATTATTGAAAACTTAGCTTTTCTTTTCTCAGATAGCAAAAGAATGAGTATGTGGATGGACAGAAATGGTTGTCTGAGGTGATGATGGCAAACATTTAAAAAGCAAAACAGACCTATAACCTCATTCCTTCCATTGCTCTTCTGTTGGGATCTTTCCTTTTTGTGAAGAGATGCAAAGCCACACTGTCACAAAGTTTAAAGGAGAAGCTTTTATTCATGTGATTTATTGCACTGATGGTAGACTGTGTGGGCCTGATTTTGTTTCTCTCTACTGACTGACATGCATGCACACAAACTTCAACAGCAATTTAAAATCCTTTCCTGCTAACTGTCCTGTGTACACTGTTAGATGCAGATTTGCTTTCTTGGCAGTGCTTTTTTGGATCTAGGTCTTGCTGTTAGTTAACGTTTTGACATAGGCATCAAGAGGATATTTCCCTTTCAAATAAAGCTGTGATGATTTTAGGTATTTACTATTGACAAGTCAGAATTGCATTCATTTTCAATCCTGACAACACTGTTTATTAGTGATAAAAATCACAGGGCAAGTCAAAATTTGATAGGGAACATGTCGTGAGTTGCTGGTGACAGTGTATCAGGAATAAATCTTATAGAGAGTAGATAGACTTATAGATAGTAGATAGACTCCAGTCTCTATAACTAGTTTCACAGTTACTGCTTTTAACCACTAAGGCAGCTACTGAATAGCTGGGAACCTACAGGGGTGAGCATTGAATCACAGCAGGGTGACTGGATCCTAGCAAATTGGATACATGGAGGATTTGCTCAAAGTGGGAATTATCTTTCCAAAAATTTAGGTGTGACGTGCATTGTTTTGAGAGGACCTATCATATCAATGTGTAATTCCTACCTTAGCGAGCATAGGGGATGATTTAATCAAAGAAAAAAAGGAATGTTTCATATTTAGCTGGGAGTTTCAGCAGTCTTCCTCCTACCAGCTAAAATCACAGGGTGTGTGCTGAGGCTATCCACCAGGCAATTTCACCCAAAAGAGAGGAGCTCTGCAGGAGCTTTTAACCCTCTGTAATGTCCCAGCACTGAATACCACCATGATCCTACAGAAGCAGGAGGAAGGACCTGAGGTTTAGCTCCCTGAATTTGCAAGTAACATTTTCTACATGATAGGTGTGCATGTTTTAAGACACCTTCAGCACTGAGCACAGACCTTCAGTTGTGCCCAACAGCATGCAGTAGAAAAAGCATTTGGTACAAAGGGACAAAATAAAGACTTCCTTCTCCCTTTTTAAAGCTACTTTTGAACTCATAATCTGATTTCTAACCAAAAAAAAGAGAAAGACATATCGTGTACCACTTCCCTTATTTTAACTCCTAAATGAATCCTACATTATTGCCTTGAATGCAATATTACTGGTAACTCACATGCAGGAGGAAATCCACACACCAATAAGACAGATTTTTAGGCAGCATAAATAAGGAGTCTAGCAGGCTGACTATTAGACACTAGTCAAGCTCCCCTGCAATACTCTAAACCTTTGCATTTTGAATGAGAACTTGACCTTCTTCCCATTTTTCTTTGGGTATATTTAGACAGGTCGTGAATCAATACATTAATGCCAAAATAATTTCAGAGTATCAAAAGCTGCTAATTGATAGTTAAATGTGAGCTTATTTTTCATGTGAAACTGCTGTACTGTATTCATTGTTGAAATAATGGTAATCATTTTCTTTGTGACATTCTCTTGAGGAATTTAAACAAAGCCTTCAGTAATTGCTCAGTTATTTCAGACCTGCCTAGTAATTTTCCACTGTATTAAAAGGCATTTGTTACTGAGAGTGATGGAAAAAAGGTACGTGTCTGCTGGATGGAGCTTTTACTTATTTTCAGTCAACATAATTACCTTTTATTAACACACCTGGTATCTGAACTAAAGCATACTTTTTCTTTAGTTGACTAATACTTTCCTAGGTACATATCTTTAGGATATCTATACCTTTCAAATGATAACAAATAAAACGGGTTAGAGGGAAATGCTACATTTTCAGTGGTTCTGAAAAAAAAAAAAATCCTACTTATAATAAATCAATTTTGATTATATGCTATTTTAGAGGAAAATCTAATCCAAGAAACTGAAATTGTAAGCAGCATTTAGAAGAAAGAAACAGTATTAGTACTAGAAAAACAATTTTTTTAGCATATGTATTAGGAAAACAGTATTATAGAAGGTATTTATTATTCAGATATTAGAGCATTAACTGACAGGGATTATCTACCTAAAATTCATCTATATCACCAACTATACCAAAAAGGTAATGCCTTACCTCTCTACATTTAAGTTCTTTTCTTTTCCACTTGTGAGTTCACCTTAGAGTACCTTATCTCTTTTGAAACATACTAACCAGTCAATCTTGGTAATCATTAAAGTTTCATTCATTTACAATCTGGGCATGGCATTGATACTGGACAAACAAGATTTCCTATATGTAATTTTCACAGAGAAAAACCTGGCCTAATGATTTGAGCACTGTCTTCCTCCAAAGACAGAGTTGTGTTAGTCACAAATACTTCATGACTCAGGGGACCTTGGTTAGGCTGAACTCAAAGTATCAAACTCACAGTTAGAAAGGAGTTGCTCATGTTTCCAAAAAGCAAGTTGTTTGCCCAAGCCAGGAAGCACTTTGAATCCCCTGGATTCCTCACTGGGAGTGCAGGAGACCCAGCAGGCTCAGCTGTGGCTTGGAGGGATGCAGAGAAAGCCACATCCACTCACAACTGGGGACAGAATCCAGCAAAGGACTCCACTTTCACCTGACTTTCCAAAAACAGGACGGAGGGAGAAGAAAAGGAGGCAGGTTTGTTTTGTACAGTAACTGAGTAGATTAAGCAGCAATCCAGGAAGAGATGGTGCTGAAAACCATTTCTATCTGCAGTTCATAGCTCCTTTATGACAGGACCTTAATTGCCAGGCTAAGGATGGGACTCTGGCAGACCATTCCTCACCTGCCTGTTGAATCAGACCCCAATTTAGGACAGCAAGAGCTTCTCTGACAAAAAGAGTCCAACAGACTTCCTGCAATAGAGAACCTTGGGGGTTGGGTCTCTCTTCACAATATTACTTATACATTTTATTCAACAAATCTTCAGTGATGCTGCAAGTCATATTATTTTTCATTCAGCATGACTATAAGGCAAACAGTATTATTTGACTGCATTCCAGTAATCCTATTAGTGGTAATAGGCAGCAGGAAGACAACTCTGGCTGTAGAAAAACACATTTTCAGGAATGTTCTATCTATTAGCTTTGCAATCATTATTTCCTAGCCACTTTATAATTTCAATCTTTCCACTGAAAGTGGTTATTAGTTTATATTTCTTTCTAATAAAAGCATTTTTACTTCTAGGAGCTTCTCTGCTGCCCTCTTAAGCCCTTTTCTAGAACAGCAGAGCTGAACGAGAAACGTTTATTATGTTCAGCAACAAGGTGCTTCAAATAGTTTCTGCTTTGACGTTAACGTCTTCCAATAATACAGATATTTTTCTGATTACATAAAAAAATAGAAGTTAGGTTGTGAGTATTATATATCAGTATTATACTGTATTATATTTTTATGTATTGGTATTATAATCTTTGGAATATTAACTGTTTAAAAGTACAATAGAGTCAGAAAGTAATACAGACACTAATTTTTATGCAACTCGGTGTAATTTATGAGGCTTATACTTAATCAAAGCTGTAGTTTTTGGTGACACTGTAAGCACAAAATCACAAAGCTTCAAGAAGGTATATGTTTCACAACTTATAGTAGCTCTGCTATAACAGTGTAGCTTATATTAATTTAAAGTAAACAAGTTTAAATTTAAAGTTGTTAATTAAAATAGAGCAACTATTAAATAAACTGGAAAATAATAAACCTAAATTGATTATAATTTAATGTCATACAATAGATTAAATCCAGTGTTTTAAAATCACATTAGAGAGGATGTAAAAATTATGTTCCTTTTTCCTGGCTTTAACATCATTCATTTAAACACTTTAATTAAAATGCAAATTCATCTATAGAGCAGATGTAAAGACAAAAGCTTCGGTGAATACGGAATATCTGAGAAATCATTAGCCAACATTATAGAACATTAGATGCCTACTACTGAACTGGAAATATGTTCACAGTGACAAAAAAAATCATAAATTTAATCAGATGGCTCAACCACCTAGTGTTTTAATTTCCTCCAACATCATTCTGAAACACTTTCTACTCTGAATAATAACTTCCATCATCATCAAAGGACTATTAAATCCTTAGCTTAAAACACTGACTCCTCTTTCTATAATTTTTCACCAAAGGAGTCTTTCTTATGGCATGTTCTGTTACCTGGCAAGCATTGTAATGCAATGCAGGTGATGTATCACACAGGTAAGTAAAGTGTAGAAGTTCCAGATACATAGTTTCCATAGGAAACAAAGTTAACAGGATTTCACTTAAAACTTGACCAGGGCTGGTGAGCACCATCACTTAAGGTATGATCAGAACATGACAACTGCACATTTCAAAATCATCTACCTCCTTTTGACTATTTTCTATTTAAAACATGAAGCCTGTTAAAACTTCCCTTTGTGGGTATGCCACGTATTCCACACCAGCTCTCTTTTCATTTGCACACAGTCCCTGCAAACTTTGCTAAATTGTGCCTTACAAATTTACTATTTCTCTTTAAACTGACAAGCAGATGATGTAAAACATATGATGCTCCATATGGCCTGAAAGCTCTTAAGAAATCTTGTTTCTAAAATTGGCACATTTCAATGCTTTCAGAGCTGTAAAAGGCTGTTCTGTCTGCCTGTTCTCTACTATTATTACAATCCTGAAGCAGTGTTTATCACTGGAGGATACCACCTGGTTCCAGGAACTGTATGCTATTCTTCCACATTTCCCCCCATGGATCACCTGCCAATGAATCACCAAGGAAACTCTTTACCAAAAGCAGAAAGTGCATGGAGTGGTACAGCTGACTGCCAGCAGATAGCGTTATTTGCTGGACCACTCAAGCCTGTTATTTCTTCAAATGCTGTGCTTCTGTCATGTTGAATGGCTCTGCTACAATGCTTCTCATTTTCATTTGTTATTTAATTTTAATCTCATCTGATTCACTGGTGTCAGTACGATGTCTGAGCTGCTATCAGAAAGTCTGTGTGAGGGTATTTTAACAGCTATGAAAAGACAAAATGCAGTCCTCCTTCCTTTGGTTTGTCACTTCTATTGAGGAGTTTGCTCAATTAGCTCAACTTAGACACATCATGTTCTGGATGAATGAAGAAGAAAGTGAACCCTTCTTTCCTGCAGTTTATTGCTTACCTCCAGTTCATGTCAGGCTGTGATTTTCCTATTTTCGCACTGCCAGCCTCCCTAAAGGTTGATGGAATAATTCACATAAAATATAAAGATCATGATTCATCTAGATCTCATCCTAAGGTTTAAGGTGTGACATGAATGCTTCATACCCTTTTCAAGATGCCTGCCAACATCAGGTAAATATTTTCAGTGACAGCTTGAAGACTTCCAGAATACAATCTTTTAACACTTGGGTCAAATTCTGCCTTACCCGGTGTCGTGATTTCAGCTGGGATAAAGATAATTTTCTTCTTAATAGCTGATACTATGCTGTGTTTTAGATTTAGTATGAGAATAATGTTGATAACACATTGATGTTTTAATTATTGCTAAGTATGGCTTACTCTGAATCAAGACCTTTTCAGTGTTTCATGCTCTGCCAGTGAGCAGAGGCACAAGAAGCTGGGAGGGATCATGGCCAGGACAACTGACCCAAACTGGCAAAAGGGATATTCTATTCTGTAGAACATCATGCCCAGTATATCACCAGGAGGGAGTTGGCTGGAAGGAGGCTGATTGCTGCTGAGGGATGGGCTGGACATCAGTCAGCAGGCAGTGAACAATTGTATTGTGCATTACTTGCTTCACTTGGGTTTTATTCCTCTCTGTCTCTCATTCTCATTACAATTATTATTATTAATGTTACTATTATTATTATCATCATTAGTAGTATATTTTATTTTGTTTCCATTATTCAACTGTTCTCACCTCAACCCACAAGTTTTACCTTTGTTCATGATTCTCCTCTGCACTGTGGATGGTTGAGAGTCAGTGAGCAGCTATGTGATACTTAGTTGTGGGCTGAGGTTAAACCATGACACACACCTACTCTATAAATAGCTCTTTTGAGTCACTGTGTTTTGGACACCTGTGAGACTCTGATGTATATTGACTTTTATCCAAACTCCAAATATGTCTCTCCATTGTTCTTTCGTTTAAACTGCAAGGCACAAAAAAGGGAAGCAGCCTGTTGCCTGGCATTTGATTTCTGCCATACTGGCTGCCTGTGGTTTTGCTGCACGACCACCATGGCAAGGACACATATGCTAGGGACAAGGTCAAAAAACAGACCCAGTGATTAAGATGCTCAGCCAAGAAAGGCTCCCTCACCGAGACCCCCCCGCTGAAGATCACCCAGCATACACCCAGTTACAGAAACAGAGGGCAGAACTATGCAAAACCACCATGACTGATTGAATGAAAGAGCTGGAAAATTCCAGAAACAGGGCAGGGCAGAGATAATAAATACCAAACAGAGCACACCTCTTCGCTGCAAGTTTCTCCCACCAAGCAACGATCAGACCCACAGGACACAGCAGGACTCTGTGGTGGTAACTTTTCTTTTACAAACTCTCCATACTTTTGGTTATGTTTCCTACCTTCTCTTCCTGAACTATCCTGGTCCTGTCAATTGTTAGGATTCATTTTCTTCTCTATTGTCAATAAACGCAGAACTGATGGTGACACTGACCTTGTTTGTGTCACCATTTGCCATGGAAACCACCCTAACCCCTCCTGCTCCTAATCTGGAATGGGACTAGGGTTGGACTTGATGATCCTTGATTCTATAATTCTATGATTCTATGACAACACTCATTTATGTGGCTTTTCCCAGCGAATCTGCTGGGACTGCAGCAGTTGGTTAGCTGTCCTGGCCAGCTATCGGCACTGTCCCTCCATGGCTTATTTCTCTCTATCAAATTTGAGGAATGAGGAACACCTCATTTACTCCTGAACACCCACTCACAGATTTAAAGCACAGGCTGCTTCTCATTACAAGCACTGTACCCATTAGCCAGTGTTCCCTTACTCACCAGAGCTCACAGTTCATCAGTTCAAAGCTGACCCAACCAGGTATTTTAAACCACCAAACATCACTGCTCCCTAACTTTCCTGAGCACAGATCTCCACGGACAGCTTGGTGACCCTTCATCCTGATGAAGCTCTGAATGGCTTTATGAACTCTTTTCCTACTTAAATGAATCTAGCGTATCAGTGCAATAATTTAATATTGGTTGCAGTTTCAAGAATCCAAAATCTAAATTAAGGAGATTTTTTTTGTTATAGCTACCTTTCTATTAGTCCAAAACCAACCACTACTTTTTATATGAAAACCACAGACTTAGATATCAATAGTGCTTTCTATTTTTCAGGTTTTGCCTTTCTACATTTATACAGAGCAATTTATTACATTGTGAGAGTACTAATGATGCCAACTTTATCTTTTTTTTCAAAAATCCAGCAGTTGTAGACACTAATGAAAACAATTTAAATGAGGATAAAATTGGAGTGAAAAATGAAGGCTAAAATGGCTCAGGGCTATTCTGACTAATCTGAGATATGACCTGAAAAGCATGGCTGAGTTAGAGATAAAAATCTATTTAATCCATTGATAGATGAAAAACTTAGATAATAATTATCATCTAACCAAACACCACAGATTTTTAATTGTACAGTTTTGAAGAACTGAAGGCTGGGTTTAGATTATGATAACATTAGAAATAACAATATGCCTTGTTGGGGTGTGTATTGTATGCCAACAGACATCTGGCACCATACAGAGACTCTTTTAAAAGTCATGTCACCGTCTTACCAATTCAAAGTATGAACATTTTATTCAAAGACTGTCCTTGGTGAATATTTAAATTCAGGATAAAATTAAACAAATGTTTGTTATTCTTCCTATTATAGATAATATAGTTAAGAAGTGTATTTAAATCTATTGTCAATCAGACATGACTATAACAGTATGCAAGGCTTGGATTTTTTTCTCAGGACAAGATTTGATGGCAAATTTATTTCTTCCAGTTTAAACAAAAAAGGAGAACATACTTGTTTTCACTCTTTGCTCAGGCACTGAGTTTAATAGGTTGGAAGCAATGATCCTTAGGGCTAAGTTCTTAAGGATTTCTGAGGACAATCTAGCTGGTAAAATATATAATACAGCCTTATTAGAGCACATGGTAAAACTTCTACTGGTTTCTGTGTAGCCACAGAGCTCATAAAATAATGCCTTCCAACACATGTAGGGCATTTCATTTCTGTACGTCAGTTTAGGTGTACAAATTTTGACTTATATGTCTGGCTAACAAAAATATAATAATGACAAATGAGCAGTGTCCCTGCTGAAGGGCAGATCTGCAGCATCTATTTTGAGAGGAACATACACCCAGGATTCAAAATTTTAAGCTGCACGTGAGAGCAGTAATAATTGACACATCTTACAGCATCTATTTTGAGAGGAACATACATCCAGGATTCAAAATTTTAAGCTGCATGTGAGAGCAGTAATAATTGACACATCTTCAAGAAATAGACTGAAGACCTGGGCACAAAGTCCTTGTTTGGAACAAAGAGGAAAGCTTTGTTTATAAGGGCTGGGAATATTGTATGAGGACTTTTAAGTAAAAGGAAAAATTTGGAATAGCTCTGAAGTATTATTAGCTACTTCAAAGATTAGGAGTGCTGAGCAGAAAGAGCATTATCCTTTAATCTTTGTCATCTCCTCCCACCTCCTCCCCCAGAGGAAAAAAGATTCTTATCTTTTCTCAGTAATGATTCCTCATAGAGGTGTCAATGGATTTTCACTGAGTTGAGTAATAATGTATTAAAGACAATAAGACATGCAAAATATGGCATAATGTTGACAATCTCTTGACAATTGTCAAGACTGTCATTTTTGATAATCCATTAATTGAAAAAAAATTAATCTGGCAGATTGAGTTTACACTAGCAGCTGTGATGACCCCATCACTCTAGGGGTTCATCACAACTGATATTGCTCATTCTCCCATATAGCAGAAAGGTGACTGAGAAAAAGTACCACTCTAAATCCAGATTGTCCCTCTGGCTACACTGACATAATATGATCATGAACCCAAGTCTGATCAACCTAGTACTGCTGAGTAATGCAGAAGGGCTGATATTGCTATCATGAAATCATGCCTGCCAGGAGATAAGCTTAGATGTCATTAAAGACCTGATAAGTGTAACATCCAAAAGTTTAATTTTTAATACAAAGTTTGCATTGTTATATGTTATAAAGCAAGGAAATTCTCCTTTTTTCTTACCTTATCCCTCCTTCCCATTCAGCCATGCATTTACAAGATGTACTTACAGAGAATTGAATGTCAGCTATTTTAGGATTCATTCCTTCAGTGCCCATACCACTATTTAGTGAACATGCTCTTCTGTACTTCAATTATTCAAGCCAAAGCTGCCTGTATTTAATTATTGTTGAGAAACCTAACTTAGACTCCTATTCATTTTGAGGTGATTTATGTCACTGTGACAACTTTCTGCTAACAAGTCATTAGTGAAACACATTTCTGAAACTCCAAGTTCTGAACAGCAGCAATGTTGCTTAAACAGGAAACGAGAACATTCTGACAGTTTGGCTTTCATTTTACCTAAATTCTCCAAAAGCATATGATTCTAAAATCTACTTTATTACAGCACAAACTTTTCATTTCTTAAGTATGAAATTCCCCAAATGCTTATGTAGTTTTTAATCCACTTAGCTGCACAGTAGCAAAGATTCTAAATGTATGAACAACTGCTAGAAGAAAAAAATACCAGGCTAAAAGTACTAGAAAGAGCAGAAATTATTAAAGTCTTTGTATTTTGATAAAGACTCTAAGAGCAGGGGAAGACACACTAAAGTCTTTGTATTTTCATAAAGACTCTAAGAGCAGGGGAAGACATTATCTGCTTTTAGATACCAGTAGAAGCCACCAGAGGAATACTGAGAACACTGTTCAACAGACAAGATGCTCTTGAATGTGCCCTTAATGCAGCTATGTTTGCACATCTTCTGAAAACTAAGGTGTTGAATGTGTCCTTAATGCAGCTGTGTTTGCACATCTTCTGAAAACTAAGGTTTTACAGATTATTTACACTTTAAAACATGTCTTTGGGAAAGCTGTGCCTCTGCAGGGCGAAGTCCTAAAGCAGAACAGAATCTTTCCTGTTACACACAGTAATTATTATCTCGTTCTGTGATAGCTGCTGAGCCTCTATAAATCAGAAAAATAACAAGTGCCCTGGGACATATTCTCCTCACTAGAGGTCTTCTTCCTGAATCATCCCCTCTTTGGCTGCACACATATATACACAAGCACAAACATTTTTGCATATATATATATGTATATATGAGATACACTTGGAAACATTTCACTATCTGGCCTGGAAAACTCTCCAGAATAACTACATTTCAAGGTTCCCCTTTTCCTTTGCTTTACCTTGTGCTTTCTTAATGAAGGTTTTGGCATCTTTCTGTGATATTACAGTGATATTTACTGTTGTGGGCATGATGAATAGTCCAACCCAAAGTGCTGGTCATCAAGCAGAGAATGTGACAAGGACATCTGATTACCTGCAACCAGAGCCCTGGCAGCCGTGACTGTACCTGTAGTGCCCTGATAGGATGTCCTTGCTGAAGTCAGTTTTGCTGTTATTTCCTATTAGTTATGACTTTATAAATGGCAAAGTCAAAACTGAGGACATCATGCTCAGCTAGAAACCTTCAACCCATAATCACAGCTTCCTAAAGCTACAAGCAAAATCTAAACAGCATCATGGAGCCAACTTTCACTATTCTGGAGCTTGACTACTAGGAAAATTATTGTGAAGAATTTACTTAATACTTTGGAATATTTTTCTCTTTAAGTCTAAGTAGTTGGCATTTCAATTTCCTCTGCAGTTATTTAGATTTTTTGCTTATCCTCAAAAAACCTACGATAGAAGCAAAACAATAATGATATTAAAAATAATGCTTAATATGGCTCATTCTATATCACAAACAATTTCAAAGTCTAACTTGATGTAGACACTACATATGTGTGTCTATATATATGTATATATATATTAAAATAATCTGCAAACCTGCAGACAATGTTTATATGCTTTCATACACGAAATGGAAAAAGGTTGACATCTCTATTGCATCTCCCCTATTTTATAAACCAGACACCCAACTTCACTTGCTGTCCCACATCTGTTTCTGGATACTCATTTACCACATCAGGGATTCTCTATCACACAGTGTACAGAAAATGAGCTAGGATTATGAAAACAAAACCAAATAAGCTGTTGCCACCTGCCTTCTCATGAACATATATCTCTCTACAATGTATGTATTGATATGCTGGGCTTTCCAGATTTTCTATCTTGATATTCATAGTCAGAAATATGAGACAAATTTTAGTGGGAGAACTTGACTATGACACTACATAACATCATCAGCATCTGGATGAATTGACCTTCCCACTGTCCATGACCATTACAGTATTCACTTGCACACTACTTTAAATATGAGTTCAAGTGTTCTGAAAATATAATTAGAAAAGGTTTTTTGATATTGTAGTAGCCTGAGTAGAGTGCAGGTTGTGTTAAAATTAAGTAAACAGGACTAGATCATGATGTAGTATTGGACAGAAAAGTATAGAATCCCTTCCATCCTGCTAAGAGTTCCTAGGGGGGAAAAAAGTTTTTTTAAAAAGTAGTATTTTCTAATCTTTACATTTTTTATTAATATCATATGGGCTCACAAAGACTGACATTTCACCCAGACATGATCATCAAATCCTTGCCCTTTGATGCTTCTTAAAACAAAAATCCACAAAGTGTCAGATTCCATTGCCTGTAACCTCTGTGGAACTGAGTGCTCACAACTCCCAGGAAAACTAACAGAGTTCCATCTTTTCTAAGAATTAAACCCATTGGAAATAATAAAATTTGATTAAATATTTAATTTAAAAAGTCAGCAGATGTAAAATCCACAGGTCCCATCACCATAGCTTAAACAAATCTTCAACTAGCTGCTTTTGAGGCAGGTATCACTGATGTAATATGCTTTTTTTTTAGTGAGCATGAGTGGGTGAGTGACAGTCAGTGAGTGAGAGAATTACAACAGAAGAATGTGGAAAAAATCTCAGAAAATTTCCTCCTCAGACCTTGTTTTCAAACAGAGTTGTTCACAGCAAGGTCTAAGCATTTCTGGCTTTCCTCTTTAATGGTATTGCTCTATAACAGACACAATTGTCACAATTATTTAGCAGAAAAAATAAATTCACCCTCATATCACAGACCAGAGGAGGGAAATGCTTGATTTTTAACTGCCTTAGAGCTTCATAGAAAACCACATATGTTCAATACTCCAGAACTCCCCATGATTTTAAAGCTCTTGGTGTGGAAACAGAGTATCCATTCAACATGCTTCCTCCACAGAACTCATGTCCAACTAAACTTTGTATAACTCTTTGTACTGCTAAGAAACTTCAGTGTGAGACTGGCCACGCATTGCAATTATATGAAATGCAAACAGAGGCATGGAAAAACAGCTGTTTTCCCAATATAGCAAATTCTTTTGGGAAATTTGTGCAGAAGGAAGCAATAAATGCATCAGCAAGCACTGACACACTGGTAATTACTGCAAAGCAAAAGAACATCTGCATGCAAGAAGGAGTAAAAACAACACTACAGCTAATGAAAAGAAAAAATAAACCCAACCCTTTGATGGGCAATGGAAGAAAAAAAAAAATCCTCTTTTTCCTAAAGAGATGACTGCATATTACTCAAGATTTTAATTCTGACATTTTGTTGCTTGATAGCTTGTGCTTTTTTTGACTGAAATAATTTATGCTTCATTCAGTAACAAAAGCTTCCCTACTCCTTAAAAAAACACCAAAAAAACCCACCCAGGACGTGTGAAATGCAGTGGAGTTATTTACTACCCAGCATCCATTCCTGGGCAAGTCTAATTTACCTTACATGTTATTTAAATCAAATGAGCATTTAAAATTTGAAATGAAATTCATCCTAAGACAGGACATGAAAATATCATGCAAAAAATCAGACCAAGATATACTATATGTCATATTATCTGCCTAGATAAGCCTGTAAAAGTTCACAGGGGAAGGTAAAGCTATATCTTAAAGTCCATGTTGGAAGGTTTGAATAAACCAGCAGGTTGAGTGTCTTACAAAGTCTTTCACAGAAGAGTAATTGAACTTTCCACTTCTAGGTTGATTAGGGGGGGAAATGCCCAGCCAATGTCTCTGATATCCTTCTGGTTTGTCTTTCCCAAATAAAATGGAGCCAAGGGACACAAAATGAATCATTCTGGATGTGAGTTTCTGTTGTGGCAACTCTTGATTTTTCAGTTATTTCCAACTGCAATTAGCCACCCAACCCATTCTAGCTTTGATTAGTTTTTCTAAGCTGTTTCTACCAGTATATTTTGGGTTTGGCTTGTTGGCATTTTCTTTAAAAATCCATAAAGAAGAATTAAGTACTTTTGGAGGGGGTTTCAAAACCATCAGCACTTTTTCATATCTTATGTCACTGTGAACTTTACAAAACCAGACTGTGACTTGAACTCACCCTACACATACTTCGGACTTTTTAGGATTCTATTCTTTGCATAAATTTTTTTCCACTTTTAAAATAGCTATAAAATCTAAATGTTATACTGGAGGTATCACTAATGTTTATGATCAGAACAGAAAAAAAACCCCAGTGATGTTCACAGCTACAACACAAAGTCCATGTTCTGCAAATGTGATTCAAAGTGAATGGTGATGATAGTAGCAATTTTATCAGTGAATGAAATGCTAATACTTTGTGGTTTTTGCTTTAATCAGGGGGTATTTTTCTTTCCTTGATAGAAAAGATTATGCATAATTTTCATGTAGATTGCCCTTGGAATCATACATGCTTAAGATAATTTGCATCTCTTTTACACAGACAACACTGTCAGTTTGGAATTTTAATTTCCATGAGCCAGAGATGGGACAAAGATATCACCTCCAGAGCCTGGAAAACCAAGAAAAGAAAAGGGACATTTTCTGCCAGCCAACTGGCAGAACTTCTCTGCTTTGCCTGTTTATATTGGTAGCTCTTTCCAGGTTTCTTTATACTTTGAGAGTACCTGGCCGCAGAATTTCTCTGCTTTGCCTGTTTGTATTGGTAGCTCTTTCAAGGTTTCTTTATACTTTGAGAGTACCTGCAAAGACTGAATCCTGGTCTTAGCTCCTAGGCACTGCTGTAAAAAGCATGATTAGCACTCTCACAAATGTCAACCACACTCTTTCTCTGCTTTGCCTGTTTGTATTGGTAGCTCTTTCAAGGTTTCTTTATACTTTGAGAGTACCTGCAAAGACTGAATCCTGGTCTTAGCTCCTAGGCACTGCTGTAAAAAGCATGATTAGCACTCTCACAAATGTCAACCACACTC
>NW_008677382.1:37925-47916 GCF_000695815.1 Acanthisitta chloris
AATATGAAGCTGTGAAACTGATGGGGAAAGCAGTAGGAGGGAATGCATATGTTTTATAAAAACATGCAAATACATGTTAAGAAATTTGTCACTAATTTGCATACATGAGAAAGAAAGATTTTAATAAATGAACTGATGTGGGTACAACTTTAGGATGAAGTTCTGTTTATCTTGAATTCCTCAGAAAAACTTTTAGCCACCAATGAACTTTCACCCACTCTCTCATCTTTTTCATAGCTTCTTACTACTGTCCAGAAACAGTACCAGCATTATGTTTTTGAACAGAACATTAAGGTGTGCATGGCATTTTTGGTATAGCATGTATTTAATCAATTGTGTTAAACATGATTTGGTTTAGTTGATTTGTTAATGGCAATTTGTTAATGTACTCATCACAGCTTACTTTCAAGAAAGTGGAATGAGAAAATAAACACAGTATTGTGTTGATTAATAAAGGAGGTGATTAATACCTTTCCTGCTACTCTCAAAGTCAGTCCAGATATAGTTCAGATGCAAATATTCTCTGACTATTCTCTACTTGGATCTTGCTGATTGTTTTTAATTATCACTAGTCATCATTTCCCATATGCATCTCAGTCTGACTCTTCTCTACTTGGATCTTGCTGATTGTTCTTAATTATCACTAGTCATCATTTCCCATGCTTTCAAAAAGCACTAGGTAGTGACAGAGTCTTCAGGCCAAAAAAATGCAAGAGAGTGATGGCAGGTAAGAATGAATGCCCAGAGTGTGTGCCAACAGGATTTCTCCATATTAGAGATAAATAGAACCCTCTTAGTCTGACTCTTCTCTACTTGGATCTTGCTGATTGTTCTTAATTATCACTAGTCATCATTTCCCATGCTTTCAAAAAGCACTAGGTAGTGACAGAGTCTTCAGGCCAAAAAAATGCAAGAGAGTGATGGCAGGTAAGAATGAATGCCCAGAGTGTGTGCCAACAGGATTTCTCCATATTAGAGATAAATAGAACCCTCTTCAGGAAAAATAAACACCAAATCCCTCCAATATTTTCCTCCTCAGCTGCTAGACATCTGGCCAGTGACCTTCCAGTCATTCAAGCAAAATCTGAGTACAACACAATTGACATCATTGGCAATACATTTGGCAAGGGAGGGGAATCAATGAAGGAACTTAAAAAGTAAAAATAAAAAGCTGAACTAAGCAAAATATATGACTAGAATATGCAACCATAAAAACACTCTCAGGTAACCTGCACTGAATATTCTGAGTATCAGGCAGCTCTAAGCTCTGAGAGCTTTAGGAAATGAAAACTAATCCTGGTTTTGAAATAAATTTCAGCCAAACTTTGCCAATGTGTTTGGATGGAAGGATGAAATTTCTGCTGTGCTTCTTTTATTTCTTATTTGTCCAACATTAATTAGAGGGTTGCAGGGAGACTCTCTGACTCCATATTCATAAACTGCTAATGATCCCTCTGAGTGGAATTGCTGCTACAGCTAGATTTTCTTCTCTCCACTTCTTCCACTTGGTGGAAGAATGGTGAAGCAGAACATTGCCATTGTTCACACACTGGGGATAAATCCCAGATAGATTGACTGAAACACTTCTTAAGGGCTTGGAAATTACCTTGTGCTTTCACATTACAGTATGTACATGACTATTTCTGGAATAAGTTACTAAGACAATTAAGACAACAATCAAATACAACATGTTCCATCTACTAGGTTACAATTTCTTCAACCATATACTTTTATTTTTATGATTTATTGCCATAATGTTAGTTAATAAGTGAACAATTGGCATTATTCTCTTACATGGTATTAGAAGGAAGAATTCACAGGAGAAGATTACTTTTCCCCAGAAAATCCCACCAGATTTCTAGTTGCTTTTTCCATGGAAAATTTGTCTTGTTTCCAAAACTAACATTACCTGTGTCTTTGCAGGTAGGACAATCTGTTTTTATATATCTTACAAGTATGATTATCATAGGAACTAGTCATGAGACACAGAACCCGAAAAAAATCATCAAAACACCAGCTGATTAACTGACAAATACCTTCTGTTGCAAAACTCTCTCCAAAAAACAAATCCATCCCTAAGGGAAGTACATGAAAAGTGCATTTATGGCATTCTACTGGTTCCCACATGCTCACAATAAACGAAGATTAACATTATTTTTACCTTTTCTAACTACAGAGAAGTGAGTTGAATCCCTTTGGTAGCTAAATTAACACCACTTCCTTTTTTTGCATTTTGATTTTTAATGAGCATGCTTACTGAGAAACACAAATTACCACTCCAAATGTTTCCCCTAGCTTTTGCCTTTCTCTTCAAAAATCTACATTTTAAAAGAGATTCTCATGAATTCTTTCTCTATTCTTATCACTTAACATTACACTAGATAGTAAGTACGTTTTGTTTCTAGTGATACATTGAATAATTTTTCTGTATAACATATTTTTCTTAAGTTTATTTCCATATGGAGATAGTAAAACATATACTGTTTTTAGACATGGACACCAAGGAGCTTTGTGTTAAAAAGAAAAACGAGGTAAGATGGTTTTTTTACAAGCACCATTTTCATTAGCCGTGAGATTTTGTTATTTAAGTGGTTAAGAGATGGGTTTTTTTACACGCACCATTTTCATTACCTGTGAGATTTTGTTATTTAAGTGGTTAAGCCTGCTTCTAACATTTCCAACCTCAGCAATAGATTACATTGTTATTTAACTGTATGACATTCCAGTTATTTTAATTGTATGGTTACCTCTTTCTATACTGAGGTGTTTACAATGTGCCTAGGTTTGGGAATTTATTTAATTTTTTATAATCCTCAAACCCATAATGGTTTTGTGCTATTCTTCTGTTTTTCATGTATTTAATGCCTCTATTAAGAACTCCTAGGACAGGGCAGATACCAAGGTCTTGAAAGTCTTAGAAATGAATACAACTCAAGTGTGTCATCTTCAGCCTCACCTTCACCTGTTTACTGTGGCTCAGCCTATGATTAATGGAGCCAAGCCTTGCTTGAAGCCCAAAAGCTATTCTATTCTTTATTAATTTCCACTTTCATGTCATGCACCAAAGAACATCACATAGCCTGGAGTGCACTCCTCCTCTCCTCTTCAGCTTAGCCAGAATGTTCAATTTAAAAAATTACTATAAAAGAAACTAGAAGGACAGAAAATAAAATAATATCTGTAGAAAGCAAAGAAATACTGACATACGAAATGAAAGATGTGACAAGGGCAACAAGAAAAATGTATGGAGAACAATGTTTTTTTTCCTAAGTTTAATGTCTAACAGTTATTCATGGAAGGAGCTGCTGCACTGCCTAAGGTCCTGTCACACAACTTTGCTTCATCAACATCCCGTGGAAAATGCAATAGTGTTCTTAAATTAGGGAAACAAGAGAACATCTTCAGCCAGCCTGGTAGGATAATTTAGTGCTTACATCCCAGCTCCCAAGATAGGTGTGCTAATGGGAGAACATTGCCCATGGAGATAATTTAGTGCTTACATCCCAGCTGCCAAGATAGCTGTGCTAATGGGAGAACATTGCCCATGGGGAAGATGATGCTGCATGACCTGAGCAGGGTGCAGGGCTGTACCACCCTGCACACAGCATGGGCACTCACTGCACACTCCCCACCAGCTGATTGTACCCAGGGAGCCTGAGGCAGCTCCTCCTTGGTACCAGAAATTACATCAGCTGCACATGCTTATGCTTATCTTGGTGTGAAATAGACATGTGAACATTTGCCTGCCAGGAGAAATGTGGCATGGAATTGCTCACTGCTTGGAAAATTCTCTCCAAGTGCTAAAGGCAAGTAGAGTGTGGTGAGTTTTGTCCATCAGTCCATCTGAAGGGTTGGAAGAGTATCTACACTAGACTCATTTCCCTTCTAGTGACAGCACCAATAAATGGCATTTTTGTTTAATACTTTACAAGTCTTGAGTGCTTTTTGCATTGAAATCTGTATCAAGCACTACCCTCATTGCTTTACACCAGACTCCCATGCTGGTCATTGAATCAATGTTTTGAAAATTAAATGAGAATCAAAAAATTAAAAAAAGAAATAAAACAAATTACACAACAGCTGAAAAACTAAAGGGGGAAAAAAAAAACCCCAGCATGGTATTTTCCTGCATTTCAGACATAGCTTACATTGCTCACACAGAAATTAGTGTCTTGGCTCATTAAAAGCAGAAATCAATCCAAACTAAAAAAATGGAAGTATGGGTTCAAGAAAGTAATCTCTGAAAATTTGCTTCTACTTCTAAAAAAACCAAAACTAATTTCTAGTTTGTTATATCTGCAATGATAATAACTTTGGATAGCTCTTCTTCTGTAGAATTGCTTTTCTGGACCTGTCATGATTCATAAACAGGAGGAATCCTTCAGTTGTTTTCTATCAGTCCATTGTTAAAATAATGTTCTTTATGTTATTGCCATTGCTTTGCAGCCTCAGGGTACACAACTAAAGTCAAAGCTAAAACCAGATTGTTAACTATCCCACCATGGTATTTTTAATTTACAGTTCTTTGGCTGTCTTTTGAGGGGTAGGGTGGATTCTGGGGAGAGACAGGAACTCAGCTTGTCTGTTATTTGTAACAGCAGTTTAAATGGAATAAATATTTTTTTCCACAGTGTGGCAGCAAAGCCTTTTAAGAGGAAGAACTGACTTGTCTCAAGAACTTTTTGTTAAGTCTCTTGAACATTCTGAATAGCTAAAATCAGAGTCCATAGATTCCTTGTCCGCAGTGAATCGGATTCAGTTTGAAAGACTGATTCTCTACTATAGAATTCCAAATCATTGCAGGGTCCTTTTTCTTATTTACCACAATTATTTCTTTTTAACGTTCCTTTTTTTCCCCACAATATAAGTCTCGAAATACAAAGCAGTTCACAAAAATTATGAATGATGCTTTGCTGTGTTATACAACCATGCTGCAGACCCACAGGCAGAAATGTGAAAAAAAACTTCTGCTCTATTGCTTCATAGGAAAATCTTGAGAACATGCAGGCAGGCAGTTAAGTGTCCTGCAGTTCAATCAGATATAGAAATGGCACAGATCATTCAAAGGCAAATGATGCTGGCTTTCTACTTCCCAATGCCTTGCATATATGTTTGTGTCTGTGTAAATGAGCAGGACAGAAGGCAAATGTAATGAAATGTAGGAGAATTATATGAGACAAAAACATACACAGTTCCACTCTGTAATCCTCTGGATTCAGAATCACTACTTTGAAAAAGAAAAGCAAAAATCATGACCAGATTTCAGTATCTCTGGCTAACTCCCTCCTCACTGCAGCAATCCACCCCAGTTTTCCATCCCATTTAAACCAAATTAAGAAACTGAGCACTTCTCATTCCTCCACTCTCCACCCCTACTCACTGGGTACTACTTTTTTTATAAGCAGGTTCAGGTTGTCTAATTTTGAACACAACATGTCTATTGTGATCATCAATTGACTTTTTACCTTCTAACACTACTTACTCTGTTACGCTTCAAGTCAAAGGGTGAAATTCTTTGCTTATAGTTTCTTAAAGGCTTAAGAGAAAATCGTTGCTATTTTGGAAAAGGTAAGAATTATTTTTTTAGGATAATTAGTTATTTGTATCAGCATGTTTCAGAGGAATTCATCAAGGAAGTCTCTGTATAGTCATGTAAATAATCAAAGATTTAATTACAGCTATACCAACTAAGCAAAGCTAAGCAGTATTGTTGATTTATTTTCTGTAATAGGCAATGAAAAAATAATTACATTTTAGGAAATAATGCCTAATGTGAAAAGGTCTAATAACCAATAGGCAACGAAAAAATAATTACATTTTAGGAAACAATGCCTAATGTGAAAAGGTCTAATAACACACTAGTATTTGCTTTACAATCAGTTAATTAAAAGTACTATTGTAGAAGTAGCTTATTCTATGTGACATCTAGAATATGGATGATTTAGACATCTGGCTAAACCTACATCTATAGTGTAACTGAGCAATGAACTTACTGGAGGATCTCTCAGAAGATATGCATGCTCAAAATGAACACACATGTATGCACTTTCATATGCATCACTTGTGTGAGTCTAAATCTTAATCTTATTATGCTAAATTTGGATATACAGAATATCAGAGAAGTTCATTTCTCATCTGGGACTTGCTGACTCATGATTTAAATATACAATGATAAATTACATCTGAGAAAGAGTCTAATGGTGTGAATCAGAAAGAAGAAGCTATTAAATTCTAATATTTAAACTTTGGGAGGAAATAAATATTTGTCTACACTCAAAAGAGTCTTGAGAAAATGGAGAGGATCTTTTTTTAATTAAAAAAATAGCAATTTCCTTCAACTTCTGTTATCAGCAGTGCATGTAAACAGAGAATGACCCACAGCATCAATCTTTTAGAAATTAGTCTACTGTTACTGTCATATTCTGGTGAATCAATACCAACTTCCTCGCTTATCACCCTGCTTTGTCTTTGATAATGGAACAAGCTGGTTTATCAGTATAAATCAAATTTATCCATACTTTGCTATGGATGACTTGAAGTTCATTCACTATGAAACGACAGGTACAAGGTTATCCATAACCAGCTCTTGACTTCAATCTATTATAAAATATTTCAAATTAATTTCAGAATTGTTTAATGAAAGCAATTAAAGGAGCATAGCATTGTAGCTGCCTGTGTGCTGCCTGCAGCTATGGCATGACCTATGGATTTTAGAGCAAGGTATTACCTATGTTCAAAGGTTCATTATTAAATGTCAGAAGTTCATAGTCACTTGGCATAATTTGAGGTGGACATTTTTAGCTAATGATTTTCTTAGTTTTAGTGTAAGTTAAATGCTCTACTCCATTAAATCTCTGAATTTAACAGGAATGAGGAAGAATACATAGCCAATGTTATACAAGGATACTACTAATAGCTCCTACTGCTTGCTGAAGAGAGCTCTAATGATGCATACAAACATACAAGTAGACCTGCTAGTTACATATATTTCACAAATGGAATCTGGATTGACTGATTATTTCCTGTGTCTACTAAATATAGCTTCACTTTGCTGAAATAAAGGAGACTAATCTTTTATGAACTCACAGAAGTGCCAGGAGTGATGCTAAAGGTATGCAAAAGAAAATTTCTAAGAGAAAATTAATTACTGCCATGCCAAAATTCTCTATGCAATAGTCTATTCCACTGCAAAAAATATTCACGGAAAGAAAAAACAAACTGAAATCTCTGCTTCATTAGGATTACCTAGCACTGTCACTGGGCTGATATCAAGCTGTCACCATATATAGGCCACTGAAAGGGAAACTGCTTGAATGTAATGAGCAGTTAGAACAGACTCGAGTCAAAATTGGATTTCTGTTTGGCTTAAAACTATGTAACAGTATCTCTTCTTGCCACTGCTTTCCGTATCCATTCTCCAGCAAGGCAAACCAAAGCTAGCACTGAAATAAAGCAAGGTAGGTACCACAACAAATCAAGGAAAGTGAACTAATGGATGTCACGGAGCAGCATGCTGCTGCAACTGGTTCAAGTGTAGTCAGCTATTTTTACACTGTAATGCAGCCACCAGGACAAGCATTGATATCCCTGCGATGTCTTTAACCACGCTGTCCCTATTATGCTTCCAACAAGTATCAGGGAACCTGTCCATCACAGCCAACCACATGCTCTAGTGAGTCCTTCCTTGTCACATAGAGAAACATCATCACAATGCTCCCTTAGCAATCATCTTCAGTATCCCTACCAACCATTTTAGAAATACACACAAGTGTAAGAATAGAGTTTTGGTGCTTATGGGAGGCCTAGATGTCTACTTTTCTTCCCATCCACTCAAGGTCTGGTGATTACTTAGGTTCAGGATAGGGAAGTTCACTGAAAAAAAATTATTTCAGTTTGAAATTTACGAATTAAGGTCACTTCATGAAAAATGGGTTTAGCTGGAGTGAGAAAGAATTGAAGCCTACTTGGAATTCTGTCTTCTCTCTAGGGTCTTGGAAAAGATTATAATACCTCTAGAACAGGAAAAAAATCCACAAAAGGGATTTGATGTCTTAATGAAGTTCAAAATTCTTTTTTTATATACACGCATAGATATAACTTGTGTGTTTGCACACAAACACAGAATACAATTTTCTTTTATTGCCTGATACTGCTCCACAAACAAGTACTCAATAAAACTACCCAGCTATGGTTTATAGAGTGATTATAATTGTCTAACCAGTTTCACGACATGCAAAATAAATAAAGGAATGGCACAGAGATTAAATGTAAGACAAAATGATTTGAGAAGGTTCCACAAACACTGCTGAACATGTCTGTAGACTTAAAGCTCATGGAGAAAATGGTGACTTGCCCTGTCAATACATTGCATCAAGGTTAAAAAGCTGATTAGTTATAAGAAGACCAAATATACAAGATTAACAAATAGATTTATGCAGCAAATTGAATGCCTTTACTCCTGAGCAAGAAAATATTTACATATATCTGTAGTTACAGAGATACTGCTGCGTAGAAAAATGACCTCCAAATGCATCAGTTCATTCATGGCATCTTTTTCCTACATGGTTAAAAAAGTTTCCACTTTCTTATAGATGTTTGAAGTACTTCACATTTATTGACAAGAGCAAGCAAATGGGAAATTACTATGTTTACAAATATTATGGTATCTTATATCTTTGTAAAGTCTAATGAGACCTTTCTTTGCTTCTCTAACAGAAATGAACAGCAAACACTTCAAAAAATAAAAATGTATGTTCACCCTCAATTAACAGAACAATTAAGTTCATGGCAGCCAGGAATATGCACGGGTTTTGTGAATTTGTAGGGGAAAAAGGCCAGGAATACGCATAGGTTTTGTGAATTTGTAGGGGAAAAAGGTACTACCAGTACACTGGGAAACAAAACAATGAGTGTGCCAAGAATTAATTAGTAACTTTATGCTCAAAAAGGAAAGAAAGCAGAGAAGAAATTAAGTAGTTTGCTACAGCTGTGCCAAGGCTTTTGAAGAATTCACAGTACCTCTAATGTTTGAAAAAATATCCAGCGCATAGGTTTTGTGAATTTGTAGGGGAAAAAGGTACTACCAGTACACTGGGAAACAAAACAATGAGTGTGCCAAGAATTAATTAGTAACTTTATGCTCAAAAAGGAAAGAAAGCAGAGAAGAAATTAAGTAGTTTGCTACAGCTGTGCCAAGGCTTTTGAAGAATTCACAGTACCTCTAATGTTTGAAAAAATATCCAGTTTTGGCAGAAGATCATTTGGAGCTGCAATGTGCTGTCTAGCTGAGGTTAAGTGATGCTTATCCCTTGGTAAGGAAGCTCCTTGTGGCCTGGATGAACCACAGAGAGCAGACACTTCCATTTCTCCATGTCACATTACAGGACACTTACAGACTTTTGGGATTTATTACAAAGCAGGAATTCATCTCAACATGGGCTCAACACACAAACACCCACTGGCACAGCACCCACTCCCCTGCAGCCCACCTGCCTCATGACTGAAGTGTCTGTGTTTTGATCCCATGGCAGACATGCTTCCAGCCACATGAAAAAGGGTCCCATAGGAAAAAAGGGGCAGTTGGAAAGGATCTGCAGGTCACTGGAGTGATTTATCCAGCTCTGTCCCTTCTCAATGTCTTCTCCAGTACTAAGCCAACCTGATATGGATGATTCATCTATCTCCTCTCAGTGTATTACGCAAGCTACTTTCATTCTGTGTTAGGAAAGAATATCAAAGGAGACATATATTTCTAAACTATTTGTGGCTCCAATAGGAAATGTGTTTCACCAAGTCAGAGGAGACATATATTTCTAAACTATTTGGGGCTCCAATAGGAAATGTGTTTCACCAAAAGTGGTCTATTCACTTAATCCATGTTTATTCCAGTTTAAGAGGGTTTAGCTCCCAGACATCTGTATTGCCTTATGAATACTACTGCATATGTGTGAAAGCTACTAAGCACCTACTGTCCTTAAAACTTCCCTCTTTA
>NW_008677383.1:0-7137 GCF_000695815.1 Acanthisitta chloris
TATTTGGCCTCCTATCTCTGTCTATCATGGTAGCAAATCAGCTGTAGTGGTTGGGACTCTTACTGCCTTTGCACTGTCATGGGTATGTGCCCTGCTTTGCCAGCCCTAGGAAAGTCTGTGCAGCAATGTCTTCTAGCGTATGTTGCTATTGTCTCCTTATTGCCACCCAAATTATTTGTATACATTGTTTCTAAACTTACATGTTTTGAGAAAGAAACAGATGAATTCCTTGAAGGATAGTTATTTTGCCCTCAAGTCTAAGAGGGTCTTTCAAGGAACATGGAAGTCTCCTGTCCCCCAGACTAGAACCTGTGCTTTACACCAGTGTTGGCATAAGACCAGTGACAGAACAGATCCACAATTATTGTGCTCTCTTTTCAGTGATCTGTAAATGAAGCAACTGTGCTTTGTTAGCTAAAAATCTTAGAGAAAATGGCATATTTTCCTGAAGCAAAGGGAGATCTTGTTCACAGTTGTTCCAGCTCAGCAGAAGAGCTTGGTTCAATATTGCATCATGCACAGCATATGTGTTGGTTTAGTTCTGGTTGCAAACACTGGTAATGATGGCAGGTGCTTAGGATATGGCACATGAATTTGATTTTCAAGGTGAGTTACAGACTGCTAGAAGTTAAGAGAAGTTGTAGCTTGAAGTTAAACTTTACATGATGCAAGTGAAATAAAACGCTCATCCTTGTTTCTCACATCAGTTTAATTTTTGCAAAGATGCTTTTTTGAGAGTACAAAACAGAAGTTTGGGGCATGGCAGCTCTATGCAACTGCATCAGACATCCTAACATTGACTAATAACAGCAATCTATCATACAAACATATCTAAATTGGCTGTGCTTAATTGATAACGTTGATCAGACTCCATGGCAGTACCTTCTGTCACCAAAATGATGTACAGTAAGTATGCAGATGTTATTTACAGTGACCTACTAATTCTTCTTGAATGAGGGATTCTCTTTTTTCTTGCACATGATAATTTGACTCCTCTAAAAATGGGCTCTGTTCATTCTCAGCCAAATTATTTGGAACAAATAAGTAACTAATTAAAATGTGTGGTGCTATAGTACTGTCTGAGTTTTAATATTAGCTAAATTTTGGCTGAGCTTGCTAAGAATAAAGGAAAATTCTCTACTGCCAGAAGACATGTGTTATGGTCTTCTGCAAAACATGCTGAACACAGTTTTTTCTTGGTGCTATAGTCTTATCTTAATCTGTGGTTGTTCTCTTCTACTTCAATTCTAACAATTTAGCCAAATCCTTTACTTGCTTAGTTGTAATTTGAATGAATTGTTCACAATGATTGTATTTTTTTCCAGTGAATACATTAAAACCAATGTATTTTATGCTCTACTAGACTGCATTCAGATACCAATTTTAGTGTTAGACTGTCACATTCAAAAAACTATCTGATTGAGAGCTGCTGATTTGAATTTCATTTGCATTGCATGCACAAACGAGTTAAAAAGAGTTAAAGTGTCTAGGGAATAAAAGTGCTGACCACATAAAATATCTAGAAGTGTAACAGTAGTTCATGAAGTTTACAGGAAGAAAGTATTAACTGTCTTCTTTTACTTTGTAAAAATATAATCTAATTTTTAAAATAGCTTTTCTTTAAATCTGCTGCAAAATCATTTCCACTGTGTGTCTCCAATGTGATTCATTCAAATGAAAAAATAAGTGTGTCACATACTTCCTCTGTTGTGGTATTTTTATTTTCACTTGATGCAGCATGTAATTCTAGAGTGCTTGGTTTTTGAATTTCCAAAAGAAGCAAAAGCTTCTGTGATAGCTAAAATGGAGATGCAGAATAGTTGAGGATTGCTAGCTTTTTATGCTAACTTCTTCTTTCTCAAAAAAGTCATGGTGGAGAAATAAAGTATTTAAAGAATTTTAGTATAGGAAAAGCACAGATGTACATGTATGGCTGTGTCTTCAAAAATTGTGGAGAAGAGGTAGGTGTTTGCCTTAAGCAGTTGTTTATCAGATGAGTACTATGACTACTTTACATGTGTGTACCATGGTGGTTCTTGTGCGATAGATTGCCTCTTGAATAATTACTCACTTATTTTCACAGTGCATGCTAGAAGGATTACATTTTTGCACACTTGCACAACTAAGATAGACCAAAACTTGCAAGCCTGAGATGAAGAGAGTCCAGACCTTGCAGGACTGAGATGGAGCAAGGCCAAATCCAAGCCTAACACTCACAGAAGCTAGGAACCATTTGATGCCTGGACATGACCATGGGGCTGTGCACTGATGGCTTGCCCAGCTCACATAAGATTCCCATGGCAGCATCAGTGGCTGAACCCTTAGTTGATGAATGTTGTCTCATTGCTTTGAGTGCAATGAGACAGTTTCCTTGTAAGTCGTTTGGATGTGGATTATGAAACTACAGGATGCAATGCATAGTGAAAGTAGGGCATTGTCTCCAAATGTCATGGGTGGACAACTATTAGGCAGATATGGAATGAAAGGTGTTGGGGGAGCTTTTGCTTGTATAAGGGAAGACTATTACATGTCTGAATGTACTGTAATCTGTTGATGTTTAGAATATGATCAGCTTGAAAAGCAGAGCCTCTTTGCAATTTTTAACCACGGTAGGGTTGGACTCGATGATCTCTGAGGTCTTTTCCAACCTGGTTGATTCTATGATTTATGGTCCAATTCAGGCACAGGATTGCCATCCCATTATTTTCATTATGTAAGGAAACTTCCTGCAGAAAGGAGAACAGCTCTAATGCCTTCTGCCAGTAGAGAAATGTTTCTTTCTATATGTAATGGGTATTGCTTGTGTATTGACTTTACCTTTATGATTTCTCTGAATGCTAGGGATTTTGAAACATGAGTTGTAAGGAAGATTAGAAAAGAGAGTGTAACTGGGCATCACATGGGCTGGGGAGATACACTTATGTAATGCCTACATGCAAGAGGGGATGTGACTGAATAAAAGACTACTAAATATCAGAAGAAATACCTAGAGACATCAGCTGTGGTGTGGTATGTTTTTTTGACTGCAAGAAGCACAACCTCTAAGGCTTGAAAAATCTTTTCATTCAAGTGACCATGACACTTCAGAGTGACTGGAGAAAAACTTTCTCTTTAGAACAGGGTAACTGAAAAAGTCAGTTCAATCTCCATGTTTTATCATCTGATTAGTGTATATATTGCCTTCTCACAGCAAATCCAGCCCTGGAAAATGTTTAGAAAGGGTTTTCTTTGCAACTGTCCTCATATTTTCAGAAGTGTCTGACAAGTCTTTAACAGAACGGGTTAAAGAGCTGTCACTAATGTTCAGCTTAGTTTTAAACTGCTGTGCAGGGAGAGGCTTTTGAGTGGGACAGTAAAGTCTGGCACTGATTTTGCTCATAGGGCTGTTCTGTACCTGCTCAGTACAGACATAACCTGCCTTGCTGTGAACCAGGTCATTGGGCAAACCTACCTAGCTGTGAACCAGATAATTGGCCTCTCAGGAATGGTGGTAGTATTTTGATCTTTTTAGACTGCGAGACCCACTAGGGGAGACAGAAGCTTTGAGGCAGAGCCTAGGCTGAGCTTTCTTGTCCACTAATACTCAGTTAGATCCACTACAGTTTCCATCACAGCATTGACTATGGTAGAGACATAATCATCTCGTTTACCCAACTAGTTATAGAAATTTTATACTGTGCCTTACTGTCATGAGTATTGGTATCAATCACTGTTGGGTCAGGTTCACACAGCAATCATGTTATCCTGTATAGCTGATGGGAAGCTCAAAACACAGATGGATGTTCTGGAGCATTTGTCTGGGCAGCGGTCAAGGAAATGACTTGTCTTGCATAGTTCAGATAGTCTGTTAGGCCAGTCTGCCCTTGTGTGTGCACCCAGCTCCTTTTGACACTTGCATTTCTATTTTAGCACAATATGTAATTCTGCTTTTTTTTCTGCATTCAGTTCCTTCAAACTCATTACATCTTTTTGCACAAATGGCTGTGGCTTGCATTTTGAATTATGAATGTGCCCTGACAGGTCCACTGTCCTTTGTCAACAGTAGATGCAAGAGGCCAAATTCTGCACTCAGTCTTGTTGGGGAAGATCATGGGATCTGATCTTTCATATAGATGTCTTGTTCAGGGTAATTCATTGCAGGCAAACACTACAGCATTAATAACATCAAAGTGGGACCCCTGCTTTCTGGAGGTGGACATTCTGTTGTTCTGTGATATATCTCTTAAAATGTAACCTATTCAGTGGACTGTGATCACAGCTTGCAGGATGTCTGAACAGACACTGTTAAAACAAGAAAATGGCTACATAGTGCCTTTGTAATATTTGTACCTATTATGTTGTGTTAGCTTGCCTTTACCAGGGATCACAGCTATCTGTAAGAAGAGGCAGAAGTGTCACTGGTAGAATTCAGAAATCAATGTTGCTATATAAAGCAGAGGAATATCCTACCAAGAGAGACCTATGGTATACCAATGCAAAATCTCTTATTGCAAAACTCTGTATTACTTCAGAGTAATTGCTGTTAGTTGGCTACACATTATTTATTTTGTTTGATGTTGTATTTGTCACCTGTTCAAAGCTTGAAGCATTTCACACGTGTAATGGAAATATTTTCAGTACAGTAAGCTCGGATATTCTGGTGTCTAATTGAACAATCCCTGAATAGTTGTTTATGTATCATCTAGAAAAGAGAGATGGAGAGAAGGATGTACAACCCAGTTTGAGGGTGTTCTCTGTTTTTAAACCTGCAACCTCTGCCTATTGAGAAGCTGGCCTTAAAGATAAAACTGGTTTCCAGGCTACCAAGTGATCAAGTGCTCTCAGATCTAAACACTGAGTGCTTGTTCAGCAAGCTCACATTTCAACTGAGAGTAGTTGAAGCCTTCCACAAATGAAAAATGCAGCAACTGCGTGAATATGATGTGTAACCTTTTGTTATTCAAGAGTCTAGCTCAGTTATGTGGAAATACAACAAATAGCCTGAATTTCACTCAGAAATGTGTTCGTACTCAGTGGAGCGCTTGCTAGAGATGAAGTCAGAACTGCTTTGCTGGGCAGTGGTTTAATTTCCCCATGCTTTCCCTTATGTCTGTCAAAATGTCAGTATGTCAATTATTTCTGTTCATTGCTCCCAGATGGTCTAGTGATCTTTGATGGAAAAGGAGTGGTGGTAAGTGCTGCTGTTGTGGTTGTTATAATTATTATTGTCATTTATTTTCATTTCTGGTAGCTTTGCAACATCATTTGGTAAAATTCTGAACAATTTATTTTATTTTGAATTTGTGAAACCTGTTTTCACTGGCCTACATTAAGATTAGGCATTTGCGAAACCTATTCTGTCTTTATAATTCTTGGACCCATTAAGTTATTTTCAGTACAGAAGACTAAATGAACAGCAATGTGCCTGTGAGTTTGGCACTGTTTACAACATTGTTATTTCTGACACGTGAATCTGTTGAGGCATGGCTAAGAACTTTCCTCCAATTAGTTCCTGAAAGCAACATCTCTTTTATGTGTTAATTTTCTGCCTGTAGTTAACATGAGTATGTATGGTTAACAACAAATATTTGCTTCATTCTGCATTACTGTTTCTGGTATCCTAGAAATATATAAGCAAGATGTAGACCTGGTATAGCAGTGTGGGGAGATACCCAGTTTCCAGCAGTGTAAACCCAGATGATCTGCCTGGAGAAAGCAAAAGAGACATCCGTAAATTTAAACTAGCCATTCCCTTCATAGAGAAGGAGAACTATGACTGGAAAGAAAAACTGAAGGAGGAAGAAGAGAAGACAGACATACTGTTGGTTTAAAATGTTGGACACAGAAACTGGCCTGCATTGTGCTGATGATATGTGTAGTCTAGCATTCTCCTTTTGATCTATATAAAATGATCCTGAAATTACGGGGTATTAAGATAATGAATAAAGTTTCCCCACATAAAGTTTTTTATATCCCTTGTGACATACAGCTCTTACTCTGAGGCCCAGAGGTTTCAGAAACTGTCAAACAGAACAATAGCAAGGAGAAAAAAAAGAAGAGTATTATCTAGTCACATAACTAAACAAGTTAGAGCTTAATACACAAATCAAAGGCAGCCAGCTGTTCATAAGAAAACTAACAAGCAGTGAGAAATAATCAGTGACTTTTCTGAATGATCAGTCTTGGGACTAATCTTGCTCTTTTCGTTATAATAACCCAATACCAAAAAGAAAAAATGAGCTACTAAATTGTACTGATAGCCCAAATTTCAGAGTTTTGTCCATAATAAGAGAATATTTCTCTTTTCGATTTGCTGTCTTTAGGTAATCAAAGTCTTTGAATCCCTTTGTACTCACCTTGCACATGTAGACAAAGTTGTGTAATAAAATAACTTTTTTTTTTTTTTTTTTTTTTTTTTTTTTTTTTTTTTTTTTTTTTTTTTTTTTTTTTTTTTTTTTTTTTTTTTTTTTTTTTTTTTTTTTTTTTTTTTTTTTTTTTTTTTTTTTTTTTTTTTTTTTTTTTTTTTTTTTTTTTTTTTTTTTTTTTTTTCAGATAGCACACATTTGGGGCCTGGTCTCAATTAATTCTGTCCAGTGATTGGTAACAGAGATACAGCTCCACTCTCACAATCCAAATTCTTTTCAGATAAATTACATATCTCTGAAACTAAGGACATATTGCTAGATACTAGCTGAGGAACAAGTCTGCCTGAGTGCAAGAGAGAGGGACTAGCTGTACTGGGCATATATATTTCAATAAGATGAATGATGAATAAGATGCCTTGCAGGGAATTTTACACCATTGAGGCTAACATCTCTTTTACTATTTTCTGTGCATTTTTCAGTCAGGGTGCTCTTGAGTCCCTATGTTGCTGGCAAAGGATCTTATTAGTCTAGTGTGTAGGATGGCTAAAATTTGCCAGCCCAGATCCTTGAAAACACCCCATTAGAAGTCTTGCTGTTTCCTCCTTGTTTTTCTTACCTTGACTTGATCTTGTGAATTGGCAATTAGTCTGGAAACTGAAGTCAATTCAAATACAGTGTCTGCTTATTAACTTTAGTTCTTTGGAACGTCTGTCATCGTGTGTGATAAAAAGAAAAAGCTGTAAACCTGAGGCCCTTTTAGTTACAAAAACCCCAAACCTACAACAAAAACAAA
>NW_008677384.1:0-376 GCF_000695815.1 Acanthisitta chloris
TTTATTGGGCCGCAATTTATAACAGCCTGAGCATGCTGGAGATCCATAACCATAGTAAGGTAAGTTATCTGTTCAACCTGAAAGTGATTTTCTCTTCTCTAGGGAAAGGCTTCTACCCATCCAGTAGCCCTGATAATGTGTAAGAAAGATTAGACTGAATCACAGAATCCGTTAGGTTAGAAGTGACGACAGTGGGTCATCTGGTCCAACCTCCCTGCTCGAGCAGGGCCATTCTAGAGCACATGGCTCAGGATTGCATCCAGACAGTTCTTGAATACCTCCAGTGAAGGAGAACCCATGACCTCTCTGGGCAATCTGTTCCAGTGCACAGTGACCTGCACAGTAAAGAAGTTCTTCCTTGTATTCAGGTGGAACT
>NW_008677384.1:814-2644 GCF_000695815.1 Acanthisitta chloris
TCCCCCCGGAGCTGCCTCCCAGCAGGCCAGCCCCCAGCCTGTACTGGCACTCTGGGTTATTCCTGCCCTGGTGCAGCAATAATTGCCCTTGTTGAATTTCAGTTGGTTCTGCTCTGCCCATCTCGCCAACCTGTCAAGGTCCCTCGGAAAGCCACTTTCCTTGTGTTTGTTAACAGTGAGTTGTTTCACAGTTCTTACATGCTGTTGTCTTAATTTGTTTGTATCCACAGGCTACATTTAGATGCTGTTTACAGCAATAAAGCGAATATTACATTTGATCTAGAGTTCTGTCTTAATTCACAGGAGGGGAAGGAAACAGAAGCTCGTCGGAAAAATCTCCTCATTCTAATTTCACATTATTTAATGGAGAAAGGGTATGTTTTTTTAAATAACAGTGCTCTACATTTGTGGGATTGTGTGTGTCTGACCTTCTGTACTATGTCCTTCTGTCCCCTGTTGGGTGGATGAGCAGTGTGGGCCTGTGGGTTCATAAAAGAAAGTGGTAAACTACTACAACCTATTTTGGCTGTTTGTTTTACTAAATTGTTCCAGTTTCTAGAACAAAAATGTCCTGTTTAATTTAAAATACTTCAGATCAATCAGAGTTTATACTTTGTAATAAATAGAGTTGAGCACAGCTTAAAAATACCATATACTTATTAATGCCATTGTTTGTTTTTTTCTCTCAAAAATCAGAGTAAAATAACGACTCCTTTTTTGATCTTTGGGTTTTTGTTGTCAGGTATGTCGATGCTGCAAATGCTTTGGAACAAGAGACGAAATTAAGTTTACGTGGCTTTGAAGTTTGTGACAACATTGATCTTGAGACAATTCTAATGGAATATGAAAGCTATTACTTTGTAAAGTTTCAAAAGTATCCTAAAATTACCAAAAAGGTCCTGGACACTGGTATGTAGCTCTGTTCCAAAAACTAAGCTTTTGTTTCCACAGCCTAAAATGTGTATTTGCCTGGTGTGCTAACAGCCCTTCTCATGGGATGAAGAGCTTGAAGGATATAGGTTTAGACTGGGTATTAGGGAAACTTTCTTCACTGAAGCTGTTGTCAAGCCCTGGCACAGGCTGCCCAGGGAAGTGGTGGAGTCACCATCCCTGGAGGGATTTAACCACTGTGAAGATGTGGCATCTGGGGGCATGGGTTATTGGTGGCCTTGACAGTGCTTGGGGAACGGTTCGACTTGATGATCTTAGAGGGCTTTTCCAACCTAAATGATTCTGTGATTCTATGGTTATTTGCATGAAAAAGACATTTACATCTAGAACCTACTGGTTGGTATTAATACAAAGAGGAACAGTCTTGCAGTACAAAACCAAAGGGATTTGTTGTGGATCAAGAAAGAAAATGTATTACACATCATACTTAGTCAAACTGAGTGGTAGTCAAGGCTCAAACCATGATACAACTGGAAAAAAAACTCCCCAAAAGACACTTACAAACTCCCAAGCTTTTTTGGTCAGTAAAGCTACTCTGACATGGGGCGCTCTGTCTTTACCCAAGCTCAGAGTTTCAACTATGCTGGCAGGGAGGCTTCACCCTGTTTTCCGGGAGCATAAGCAGCCTCACCTCCTGCATGTAGTTTGCAACATGCCTTAAATTGTGTCCATGGCCAGATTGTGGTATACACAGGCTAAACAAAATCTATAGTGTGGTACTCCTTCCTACTAAATTCTTTGCAACACTCTTGACAAGTCCTATATTTGGTTATTTCCATGCTGAATTCCATTTGGAAGTGTTGTAGACATACCCACAAGATTACAAGTTTCTTGCATCAACTTTGCTGCCTCTAAGTACACCGCGTTCCCAAGCTGTTT
>NW_008677384.1:2686-6487 GCF_000695815.1 Acanthisitta chloris
GTTGTGAGAATCTTGAGTGGAAAGCATTGTACAGAGAACACTGATAGGAGATGTGGTTTGGAACAACCAAGGGCATGCTGGTAGGGTACAAACCATTGGCTTTATGAGTTCATACCTGGGATTTGCAAGTTTGACATTTTGTGAAAGAAGCTTTTCTTTGAAAGCAATTGTTTCAAATTATATAAATGCAAAAAAATAGCATAGCTTGATAACCACTCTTGCAATGTGGCATTTATGCTGCCTTGTTATGTTGAACATGATTACTCTTAAGAGGAGTGAAGCAAATTCATATTTCCCAATTCAGCAATGAAAATTTATTAGCATTAAATAAGCATTCTGTGTAATATATTAAATTACTGTGTGTAATCTAATTTCTGGTAGTGTCCATTTTACTGTGAACATGATACTGGTTTTAAAATGTAAGCAGAGAAACCAGAGACTGAGTGAGCCTAGAATGTAATAAACTTGAAGCAAAACTGCTCTCACCAATATCAGTTTCTTTTCAAAAAGCTTTTGCAAGTTTGCAGTGCTTATAATCACACTGTTCCTGTTTATGCATTGTTATTTCCAAGGTTATTAATGTGTGCTCAAAAATGTTTTTGAAGGGGAAAAAGAAAAGTCAAATTGCCCTTTTTTATATCCTTAATGATTCTTCATTTTAAAATTAATTTTGCCACAGCAGAAAATAAACAACAGCTGAGATCTGGAGGAAGGCCAAGAAGGTAAGAGAAAGACATGAGGTGTTTTTCTGGGTAGAAAAGTTTCCTATAAAAGCAATAGCAGTGTGGTTAAAATAATGTTGTGATACCATAGGAACACTAAAGCCTAGAGCCATGCTGCTGACTATGTGGTGCATCTGTTAGAGAAAATAGAGACTTATTTCCCTAATGGAGAGACAGACAATTTACAGAGTCTCTGCAGTGTGGATTAGGTGGTGTAGGGTGTTCGAAAGCAGTAAGCATTGAACGCTGCTGTGATTTAAATTGATGCCCTAACTTCCGTGGGAGCAAAGTTAGCCCAAGACTGCTTCATTTGAAAACTCTACCTTTTAATCTTTTGTTATTTTGAAGGAAGAAAGAAGTTATGAAAGTCTTTAATTATTTCTCTAATTCTAGGGCAACAAGCTCTTCTCATACTCTACCAAGGCTCAATCAACAGACAGTGCAACAACCAGTGTCAAAGACTTCACCTGGGATTACACTAGGATCTAAATCATCTACCAAGGAGGTAGGTTGAAACATATTTTTTCTTGGCAGCAGTGGAAATTAATGTGATTTTATTTTGAGAGTCTATAGGCAGCAAGAGGATGGGAGTTATGCAATTAATATTGCAACTAATGGGCTTTACTGATTTTGTAATTTAAAGATTATAGGTGCAAGACTTCAAGAGAATACACTTTATGGCTGTGAGTTGAAGGACAAGTCACAGGCAAATATTAGAGGAAAAGGAATCATATAATCCAAACTATACTGAAAGCAATCAGAGTTCTCACATTAATATCAGTATATTCATCCTCTAGTGCTAGAAAACAAAACAATCAAGGAGAAAGTCTGGTGCCACTTGCAAGCATCTTCACAGTGCATAAAGTGTTTGAGACTGGGGGAGTAATTTGGCTCTGTAATTTTCAGGTTTAAGAGTCTCATTTGCTAAGATATACTTTATTATCCTCTCTTACAGAGGGTGGGGCAGGAACAGTAGGTTGGTGGGCAAGCACTGTGTCTGTTACAGCTTTTTTTAAAGGCTTGTCTATATTCTTGCACCAAGAGGAGCTCATCTCTGACCTGTTCTTGCCCCTAAAAAAACCCCAAAACATTACCTTTTGGATTTTACAGCAATAATTGTGAAAATTTGATATTCACTGTGAAGTGAAAAGCAAAGTAATTTACAATCCTAAAATGGGTCCCCATTTCTGAGTTGACATGCTGTGCCTTGCACTTGCCTGTCATTCCCACTGTTCACAAGTGCTGCTTCTTGTAATTATGTAAAATGCACTTTTCTGCAACTTAGAATGGAAGCTCTGTACCTGAAATTACTTGAATGCTGAGCTCTACAGCCATGGCTTTCACTGCTGTCACCAGTCAGATGAAGTCTAACTGTAGAGTGGTGTTTGCCTGACAAATGGGGGATTACTCTTGAAACTTCCATGTAATTATACAAGTCATCTGGGCATGTATAAAGAGGTGGGATGATACCTATAATGTGCTATCTGCTATTCATCTACTTGTCAACACACTTGTTTTAAAATTAATTTTTCTTTAGAGTAATGACAGTGCACTTACTCTGGAACAATCTGACTTTGGCTTAAGTATCTCAGCAATCAGCAAAAGTGGAGGAGACAGCACTCACCCAAGAAAGGTTAGTGGAAACGTGGTATGTGATTTGTCATAGGATTATGTATGTAGAAAAAAACATGCAGTTTTTAAAAAATATCAAACATTAGCTTTCTGTGTCTCTTGTTATTCAGATGTTCCTGTATAGTCAGCTGAAGGGTCAATTCTATGATTTGGGTAATAGTTCTTTGCATAGGGGGCTTTTTTGGGTATTAAATACTATTCAAACATACTCAAAAAGGGAGAATATTTCTCTTTTTAAAACCCAGTGGTAGTAGCTAAAACCGGAGATAGATTTTGAATTCCTGAATGAGATCATGAGAGGCTTTGCAGTTAAATTCTTGCAATGACCGAGATGTGTGTTTTATTCTCATTTCTACCACAGATTTTACAGTCATTTTTTGCCAGAATTAGGACTGTATATGCAGTAAGGAAAGCCACTGCTGTAACTGCAAGCAAAATTTGGTCCAATGTATTTTTAACAGTAGAGCATCCATAACGGTAAAGTCTATTACAACATTATTTTCTCCTTTAGGGCCAAGTAATGGACTTCAGTGGGATGATTCAGGATGCTGTCAGTGTATCACCAAATGGAATTGCCTTGAACAGCCTTAATTATGATCCAGATCCATCAGTAAGTGCTTCTGTTCATACTTCCATCCAGTTAATATGAACAGGAGTTTTACATAACCACGAACAAAATAAAATACAATGTTGTCTTTGTTTCCAAGCACTAAAAAGAGGGCTTAGGTTTCTAAAAGGTGTATTTCCTTCTTGAAGGAATAGTCACTTGATGCTGATTTGATTTGCTGGCAGTTGTTTACTCATTGAATATGAAAATAGGCAACACATAGAAATTGTACCTTATGATGAAAATAATAATAATTGCAGAAACCTACAGAAATTCTGAGGGTGAGATTCCAGTTCCATTGAATTCAGTATGTTTTTAGCATTTACCTCAGCTGAGAAAAGGACTGAGTTTAGATGGTCGAGAGAAATTTTCAGTAATCAGTTCTTGACACAAGCTAGAGTTTCTCAGACAGAGCATCCAGCTTACATGGTGCCAGTCTGCCTGACAACTGCTACACTTGAGGAGCCTTTCAGAACACAGAATGTGACAATTCGGTGACCCACAGTTAGACTTTTCACTCCTCTAATCTATGGGCATGTTTAGGAATGTAAGTGCATGTCATGGTTCAGCCCCAGCCAGCAGTCAAGAACCACGCAGCTGCTCACACTCCCTCCTCCCCCCTTCCCCCTCAACCTGGAGGAATGGGAAGGAGAAAATAAAATAAAATATGTAGGTTGAGATAAGAACAGTTTAATAAAGAGCAGAATGAAGTAAAATGCTAATGGATAATAAAAGTGAAAGGAAAATGCCACCAACAAAATAAAATCAGTGATGCATAATACAACTGCTCATCGCCAATGGACTGATGCAACCCTGTACCTCCCCCCAGATCGACTCCCA